>NC_050580.1:101073456-101273147 GCF_011100635.1 Trichosurus vulpecula
GCAATGCAAGGGGAGAGATGGGGCTCACCACTACACAAACCATGCTTACTTTAAGGAAAAATATTTTAAGCAATTCAACCACAGATCTGATGAAGAAAAGAAAATATGTTGATTTTTTAAAATTCCTTAGAGGAAAAACCCCAGCTCCCTTACCTCACTTAAAAATAGAATCCTAGGATATCAAAGCTAGAAGGGACTTTAAGACAGGCTAGTTCAATCTCCTCCTTTTATAAGTGAGAAAATTGAGACCCCGGTGGGGAGAAGTGACTCGCCTAATGTCATACATCTAGGAAGTGGAACTCACTTTTCCTCAAACCAGAAAATTTCTGGTTTTTCTGCTTTGGTGAGGGGAGGCCAGGTTTGGAGAACTCAGCAGTTGTGTAGACCTTCTCCTTCCATACTTGCTCCTAATTAGGATGGAGAAGCTAGTTGTGGTAAGTTCTGGGACCCTCACAAAAGTCCTACCGCCACCATCACCTTTCCCCCCAACCCACCATCAGCAAGAACTGAGCTAACTTCAGAGAAGACATCAGTTCATTTCTCACTGCTATTTGCCCTTAGAGCCTGGGGCTAGACCCAGAATATTGACCCTCCTGCCAAATACCTTTGTCTCTGTGGTATTTCTGGTTTGGCTCTTGGAAGGAATTGCTGGACAAATCACAAGGAAGTCCATTCCGGGGAGACTCCTGCCAGACTTTTTTTCTCTGAGACTTGGGGTGACTAAGATCATTTGGATAAGGGTTTGGATTTCAGATAGCTTGTCTGAACCTGGATTTGAGACTTTTTAAGAATCCCAGTTTCGTTCCAATCCTTAACCACACAAAGAAGAGCACCCAGAGAAAAACACTACAAATCTTGTAAACCTGAACCCAGACTGTGCTCTCCACAAAACCTAATAAACCTTGTGTTTGGTTTGCAATTGCTCTTGTCCAAGGACTTACAACATTTGGTCCCAGCCTGCATTTTTCTCTACAAACCACCTCCTTTCTTTAGCTCTGCTCCACCCATACCTCAGCCTCTTTTGCTCCTTACTCCAATGCTATGTTACTTCTGCCTCTGGCCAACTTCCCCTCCCCAACCCTCCCTTCCCCCCTCACACCTTTAGTCTGCTATCCCTATGGACAATTAAACTGTCAAATCCCTCCTTGGATCCCCTTTCCTCTATGAAGCCCTCTCCCTCTTTTGACATGTCTCTACAAAATGACGTGTCTTCAGGCTCCTGAATCCAGAGTCTTGAGACGATCGTAACAATAACTGAAACCCCATCCCCAAGGAGCCACTCATGTTTCCTCTGAGATTTCTCTCCTACCCAAGCAGCATGTAGGAGGCCACATATTTTGCCTGGTTCTACAGTGTGGCCACTATAGGTCTTCCAGAGAATAAGTTGCTGGAAGTTCTATTAACCCTTTTGGGTCATAAATGTACTAAACAATACTGGAGAGCTTGGGAGAATGTATGCTCCTACCCAGTGCATCAAAATGAGTCCCGAGCAGCAGTTTATGTAATGAGAGAATGGAGCCCCATCAATGCTAAAAATACAATTAAAGCTGCAATAGATATTTCTACCCCTCTTTTTAGCTTCCCTTAGGATTGCATGATCTCAGAATAGAAATGAATAGATATTTTGGCAAGAGCAACCTTAAAAATGCTATTTATACTTAAGTAAGTATAAATAGATGCTCACAGGGTTCAAGTCCAGCCCTCAGTTTATTTGCTTTGAGTCTCAGAGCCAGACCTCCTGATTCCATAGCTGAGTTCACAAAAATAAACAAGTGAGACAAAGTGTTTTCACCTACCAGTCAACTCCCAACCCTTCTTTAACAAACCTGTGGTCTCCTCCCAAAGCCAGGGCATCGTCCAGGTGCTCTCTTGGGTCTGAGAGAGCTAGAAGAGATCAGCTTAACTTTCCCAATAATCCACTAGACAGAAAAGGGAGTTCTTATAGGAGGCTTCTCAGTGGTGAATCCAACTAGGACCTGGGGAGAAAAAGATGGGGATTCCCAGAAATATTTCACTGGCATTAATTAGATCCGAAGCAAGCATAAATAATAATGCTCCTGACTTGGAAGCAGGAAAGAGTTGCCATATACAACCTTTCCCATAAAGTCTGTAGTATTACCTCCCCTCCCACATCCCCACCTCCAGGGCCCTCAGATTGTTCTTCAATCTCCTTGAAATGTTTAGGCATTTGATTAAGAGACAAGGGGTAAATATATTTATTGTGACATTTAATAATATCTGATGACCTGCAACACCCCTGCCTGGGTTTTTGTTGTTTTTTATGTTGTAAGTTCTGTAACTGATACCAGTTGTCATCAAACATCATAAAAGCCAATCATGCCTCAAGTCATCAATATTTATTGTTTCTTTTAGGGCTGAGTCTGTTTTCAGTTTGTGGCAGATGGGTTTAATTTTTTAATGGAACAGCAAACCAGCCACACCTAGTATAAAGTACAGGATCAGTCCTGACACAATACAATTGAGATATTTAGACAGCTGGAGGAATAAATATATTTGGAAAGAGTGAAGGAGGGAAGGAAGGAAGGAAGGAAGGAAGGAAAAGAGGAAAGAAGAGGGAATGGGAATGGGGGAGGGAGAAAGGAGAAGAAATCAGAGAGCACAGGACAGAAGAAGGATGAGAGAAAAATCAAGGAAGGAAAGAAGGAAGGAAGGAAGGAAGAAGGTAGGGAGAAAGAGGAAAAAGTAGACAGCACAAGAAGGGAAAAAGGAAAGGAGAGAGAAGGGGAGGAAGAAAAAATAGAGGAAAAGAGGGAGAAAGGAGGGAAGGAAGGAAAAAAAGGAAAGGGAGGAAAGAAGAGGGAAAAGGGTAAGGGAGAAAAGAAATCAGAGAGTACCAGATCAGAGAAAAGAAAGAGAGAAAAATAGAGGAGGGAAGGAAGGAAGGAAGGAAAAAATAGAATGGGCTAAATTTAGCAGGCTAAAATAAAATGGGATCTAAATGAACTATTATGAGCAATTAGTGTCTCTCACCTGCTTTTCCCCACTTACACTTTACCCCTTTGTAGTCTGAGATTTGTTACTAAGATAACCCTGCCGAGCTGTGGTCCTTCAATATGACCGCCAAGGAGGGAAGGCAGGCAGGGGCTCCAGCAGAAGGTAATAGTCTATTGTAAATGCCCAGTGGTCTGTGTGAATGCCTGTCCCCTTGGTGTTTGAAGGATGTGTCTATGTCAACACTAAAAAGTGAAAAGTTTGCAAGTGTTACATTTTCAAATTCCTCCTTCATGTTCCTTCACTGAAAACTTCAGTTTACTAACGTATCTCAGTGTTTCACTGACTTTTGCCTAGTGGCCAACTATTTCCCCAGGAAACCTCTCCTCTCTAGCCTTCTGCATAAAGATCAGCCCAGATGGAATACGAGGGATCCAATCAAGACCAGCACTTAACAAAGCCTGGCTTCGTTGTCCCCCACGTTGTCCTTTGGTTTTCCACTCTCCGCCATCTTGGCTTCTCAGCACCATCCAGGGCTCTCCCTCTACCCCTTCAAAACTTGTTCTTGGGAAAGCCTACATATGATAAATGTATTCACACATTATACTGGGAGCTTTTGCCTTTCTTTGCAGCCCTAGCCTTAGCACATAGAGTACATGCTTAAGAAATTTTTATTGACGGACTGATTTAAGTGCAAATGGCTGATAAGTCTTCTTAGCACTGTTTTATGTTAGCTTATTAACTTTACATAGGTTTGCCAGTTACTTTGCATATATTATTCTCACAGAGAGGTGAGTCCTTTAGTAGAAAGACCATTGACTGGAGAGTTGGAAGCTTTGTGTTCTAAGCCCAGTTCTGTCCCTGACTCTGTGTATGACCTCGTTCTAATCATTTCTCCTCTGGCCACTGCAGCCCTGCCTACAGCGAGGGCCATATTTCATCTTCCCTAGGGTGTAACAAGGTACAGTGGTTGCATGGGTCACACATTACCTAACAGACTTCAGCTTCTTCATCTGTAAAAAAGATGGAATTAGAGCTCTAGCCTTCTACAATTCTACAACTCAGGATCTCCTGACTCCTCAAGAGGATACTTTTTTATTACCTCAGTTTATCTCTACCCATTATTTTACCAGGAATGAAGCAAACAAGCATTTACTATGTGCCAGGCACTTGTGCAAAATAATCTCCTTTGATTCTCACAATTTTTATCTCTAGCTAGGTGTTAAAGTAGCTAAATTAATGGTCCCAGAGTTCAAATTAGGACTTGGACACTAGTCACATAACCCTGGGCAGGTTCCTCTTACTTCAGTTCCCTCAACTGTAAAAGGAGAGTAGTAACAGCACCTACCTCCCAAGGTTGTTGTGAGGACCAGTTTACAATATTTGTAAAGCACTTAGCGCAGTGCCTGGCACATAGCTTTCAATTTATAAATGTTTTCTTCCCCGTTCTATAGTTATGCAAACTGAAGTTTAAAGTGACTCACCCAGGGTCACACAGTTAGGAAGTATCTGACTGAGGTCACATGTGAACTTAGCTCAGCTCTCCTGGACTCCAGACCCAGTGCTCCACCCACTGCATCGTCACTAATGCTCCCCATAGGGATAACATTTTTGCTCCTTGTTGATTTTAGGGGAGATGATGGAAACTCTCAGATAAGTAGGTTTGGGGGTTATCAGTGATTCTGTATGAGTCTCATAGAGCTTATTATCTAGTAACTGAGAATGAGAGGAAGGTCAGAGCCTCCCAGGCCACCCCAGCCCCCAGCGCTAGAGAAGACAGCTCAAAACAAGAGAGCCTGAAGAAACTGTGTTCTTTTCCTTCCTAAGGTAAAATGTGACCTAAGCTGCCACTGTACCTTGTCACACCCCAGGGGAGAGGAAAGAGACGCATGGCCCTGTAAGGCCTCACCTTATGGGGATAGACACCACGCACCACAACTTCCCACCCACACGGCCTTTTGTGGTGACATTAAAGTCAGGGAGAAAAAAGGGAAAGGGAAGGCGAAACCACGACAAAAGGAGAGTTTCCAAAAAGCTCCTGGCAAAAGAAATAGGTCGGACTTCAAAGCAACCCAGCAAACTCTCCCTAATAGTCCAAACCAGCACTTGAATTTAGAAGAATAATACCTCAAGTTTATGTAACAGTGCTCCAAGAAGTTTAAAGAGTTCCAAGTTGATTCACTTTTTTCCACCTTGTCTTCATTATGAGATGGGTGAGGGGTTTGAGAGAGACTCACTTGATGGCGGGAGACACTGAAGGACAGAGAGAGGTATAGTGGCTTGCCTGTGCTCACAGAACAAGCCAACAGGCGGCATAACAAATCGAAACTCTGAACAAGTCTCCATGGATCCTGTGGGTGCTGGGCTCTTCCTGCTAGGACACCATGTCTTAGACAGGTAATATCTTTCAGATATCTTGATCCATGGCATCATAGATTCAGTAGAGACCTCAGAGATCATCTAATCCAAGCTCTTCATTTTATAGAGGCCCAGAGAGACTAAGTAGAGATAGTCAGAAGTAGGATTTGAACCTATGTCCCCAGATCCAGAGCTCTTTTGTCTGTATCATGCTGTTTTTTTTTTTAAATGAGCTGGGAAAGCCACGTTTATCTTCCTATCTCACCATCTAGCTTGATTGTGATACTGCCAAAGGAAGAAGAAGGGAAAAAGAATTACAAGGGGTCATTTAGATAAACATAGGCCCACAGGTACACTCTGAAGAACAGGAGTCATTGATGGATCCATAGGGCCCATTTTACACACATCCATTTCCCCCAGAACAGCCTGTGCATTCCATGGTGGAAGGATATCATATCCTCCATCGGTTCCCCTCCCTGTTTGGATAAGCCCCAAACATCCAAATGCCACCCATGTCTTCCCATGTTGGCTGAAATCCAGTACAAGGCTTTGGAGCATTATATTACCTGTTAGACCATTCCCAGCCCAACCTTGCCTGAATTAAGATGGCTGCATGCCATTCTCCCCCAGGGACTGGGTTTGCAATCCAGAGCCCACCATGGAAAGGAAGAAGACTCATGAGGGGGTGGTAGGGGTGTGAGTCTTGTTCAGGCAGAAAGGAGTCTTGAGCTTCTAGAGTATCGTACGTTTCTGCCTCTGATGGAGAGAGCCCTGCCCAGCCATGACTTCTGGTGGGATACCTGATAGGAGCTGAAGAAGTATCAGTGCACCTCATTTTCTGAGTGTTTCCATCCCAGGCTGCACATTACCTTTGCCCACTGCCCTCCCCCTTCCTGCCACCCTGAATTAACGCTGTTGGAGGAAACAAAAGAAGACCAGGCCTTTGCCCTTAAAAAGATTCAGTCTAACAAAAGAGATTGGATTCACATGCAAGAATGCATGTAAGGAAAATACACAAGTCCAAACTGATATCAGGAGATCACTCTGTAATTGTCAGGAGTTGCTAAGACTCATGAAGTGGTTGGATCTGGGTAGTATGAATTAAGGAAGACTTCCTGAATGGAGTAAGTCATGAGCTTAGAATTGGGGAACAACTTGCATTTGGTCAAGAACAACAGCTAAGAAGCGGGCCGATGTTGTGGTGTCTCCTTACCCTATAATCCTAATTGTAAAAGTTCTAGAATTAAGTCAGAGATCCAATGGCCAAATAAAACACAAAGTACTTAAACAAAATTGGAAAGACCCTGGCAGTGGCTAACCTTCCATGCAATCTCCATATCTTCCAGTATGATTTCTAGGTTTGATGACCTTTAGGAGACCCTCAAGCCTGGAGAAGTAATGACCAAACAATGACAAAGGCTCAACCTGGAGGGTCAGAAAGGGAATCTGAGAGTTGCCAGGCCACTCTGTTCACCCTAGGAGGTAATCACAAGTAACCCTTCACCTTCAAGATAACAGTCAACCCCTGAATCTTGCTGCCTACAGGGATCTCAAACAGGGCTCTCAGATGGTTGAACTCCAATTATTTGTTGAATAGATGCCATCAGGAGATAGTAGAGTTGAACCTCCCTTCTAATCCAGAGCCACCTGGAAGGTCATAGATTCATGGGCCAGCACTGAGGATTAGGCTGGGTAAAATAAAGCAAGGGCATGCTGGACAACCAGATCTAACTGGCTTTCCCAGATGATTGTTAAATTTTCTTTCTTTTTCTTTTTTTTTGCAGGGGGAAGACAGGGCAATTGGGATTAAGTGACTTGCCCAAGGCCACACAGCTAGTAAGTGTGTCAAGTGTCTGAGGCCGGATTTGAACTCAGGTCCTCCTGACTCCAGGGCCAGTGCTCTACTCGCTGTGCCACCTAGCTGCCCCCATTGTTAAATTTTCAATGTGAATATTTACAACTCAATAATCCGTAGCCTCTACAAATCAAGGCTTGAATGATAGTTTTCTTGATTATGTAGACTTAAGAAAGTTAATAATGCACATTAAATTAAAAAATGTGTGTGCACATACTTTATAGAGAGTCTGGTTGTTAAATATTTACCTGCACATCCCTCTATTATTCTAGGAACATTGCTGGAACTCAGCAGGAATGCAGTAGAAGGCTCAGGGAATAAAATCATCCCCAGACTGGATAGCTAGAAGCTAATAATAGTAACAATAACCATAATAATAAATAACTGGCATTCATATAGCACTGTAAGGTTTGTTAAGTGCCTTATAGCCATTACCTCATTTGAGCCTCACAATAACACAATAACATAACACCCCCTGGAATAAAGTGTCCTACCTCTTTTTACTACTCAGTCTGGCTCTTTGGGGATTGCCACATAGTACAGAGAATAGAGCTGCGTCTTATGGTTTGAACATAGATTTAACCCGAGACCTCAATTGCAAAACTACCCTTTTAAAGATGCCAACACTCAACCCCTCCTCACCTTCAGAGTGGACCTAGGAGCTTATGTTTAGGTAAATGATGCCTAGAAATCATTATTCTCTTCCCTTCCCTTTGGCAATTTCTTCACTCATCTGGACTTACAGATAGAATGATGAACGTGACTTCTCCACCTCCTGATGATCAATCTACCAACAAATTTTTGTCAGTGTCTGTCATGTGCAAATCTACCTGCCACAATCTGAGGTCCTCTGGGGCCTCTTACCTGCCATTCCCCACACCCTCTATCTCTCCAGCCATCTGACTTGCTGATACACTCACTCTAAGGACTCCTGGGTTTTTCCATCCGTCTGTCATTGTACCCTTAGGATTTCTGGGCCTTTCCATTTTTCTCAAAGATGAATTCTGTCCTATGTGTTGTCTCCCCCAGTTAGAAAGCAAGGACAGTCTCACTTTTTCTATTTGTGTTCCCAGCACTAAACACAGTGATTGGCATGTAGTAAACATTTAATAAATGATTTTTTATTCACTCATTCAAATAATTGTTCTAGGACTATGAGAAATGCTGTGTATGTGTGGGTGTGTGTGTTTAAGGTAAATCATGAGCCCTGCCCTTAAGGAGCTTGTAATTTAATTGGGACAATAAAACATATGTATATACGCACATACACATGTGCGTATATACATACACACATACGTGTGTATACACATAGACATACACACACATACACACACACATATATACACACAGAGAGAAAGAGCTACATAAAGGAGTTTGCTGGTAAATATTTAACAACTGACTCTGTAGGGGGAAAGTGACACACTTTTAAATTTAATCTGAATTGCTAATATTTTCTCCATTACTTGCTAAATTTTAGACAATCAACAAAACACTAAGTCAAGCCCTGATGTGCTGTGTTTGCTTATTTCCAAGGTACAAATGCTCACACCAAAAACTTAACAATCACTCCAGTAGGATTAAACTGGCCCTAACACACTGCAGCATGTAGGTGTATTCGATGCCTTCTCTCCCCACTCCTCTTCTTCCAATCAATCTGAATCCTGCTCATATTTTAAAACCCTATTCAACTCCCACTTCCTCTGAGAAGCCTTCTCTGACTATTTTAGCCCACCCTGAGCTAACCTTCTTCTAAACTTTTAAAGTAGTTATTGTCAAAATTGCTTCTTTGGCACTTAAGTACTCTCATGTGTTTTGAGTTCTCTTTCTACGCATGTGGTCTGCTTCCTTCACCAGACTGTGAGCTCCTTGAGGCAGAGACCGTGTCTTGCACTTTGTTGTATCTCTTACAAACCCCAGAACTATACTAGCTACAGCTCAGTAGATCGCTGTCAAATCAGTGAAAAAAAATTAATCAAAACAACTTCAATGAGGCTTTGAGACTTTGTACTTGGTGAAATACAAAAATTAGTAAGATATAGTGATAGTCCCTTCCCTCAAGGTACTTACTTCTCGTAGGAGAGGTAAGACATGTACACAAATATTTGTTACATGAAATAGTATAACTGTCAGAAGAAAGGTTCAAAGTGCCGTGGTAATTGAAGGAGAGAGCAACTGCTTTAGATGTGGGAGAGCCAAGATAACTTCATGGAAGAGGGAGCATTTGAATTGGATGAGATTCAGGTAGGTAGAGATGGGGAAGGGCATTTTTCGTATAGAAGTGCCCATCTGACTATAGGCACAGAGCTGGGGAAGTAGAGGACACAGTTAGGAAACAGTGAGTAATGTAATTTGGCTGGAATGTGGAGTACATGAAGGGGGTGAGAGGGTAGGGTGAGATGGACCATTATGCTCCCAGAATGCCCAAGTCAGGAGTCAAGGCTTTGTCTCATAGGCAAAAAAGAGCCATTCGGGATTTGCCTTCAGGGGAGTGCTGCAATCAAAACTACACAGCAAGAAGATGAATCTGTTGGCAACTCAGAATGGATCGGAGAGGGGAGAGGCTAGAAGTGGGGAGACCAGATAAGTGGCTATTGTGATTATCAGGACAAGAAAAATGATGAGAACTTGAATTAGGGAGAAGGGAAAGGAGGGGATTGGAACAAGAGATGGTCTTTCTGGATATAGTACAGACAGTCCTTGATGAGTGATGGAAAAGGGGGAGGGAGAGAGAATGGAGTCAAAATGACTTCAAGGTTTCAGGCCTTGGTGACAGGGAGAACAGCATGCTGGGGTCAAAAATGGAGAAGCTGAGATGATGAGCAGGGCTGGGTGGGGAAATGATGTTTGGTTTTAGATTTAAGATTGACATAAAAAATAACAGTAGTACACAAAGCTGTAAAGGGGAAAATGAGTGGAACAGACGCTATGTTCAGCCCCAACAGTTCTGAGGAGGAAGAGTTCAGCCACATGGCTCCTTGGACAGCCTCGTCTGTTAGGAAGTACAATCCCATTGAATTCCACAGTCCTTCTACCCAAAGCTCCCCTTTCTTCCTCCCCACCCCCTGCTTTTTCTTCCCTGCGGAGTCAGAATGCTGGAGGATCAGGACAGCAGAGATGGGGCTGCCAGCTTGTGGGTGGTCTTCCCAGCTGATCTGGTAGATTTCTACTTTGAGAATCAGTCTTTAAGGACTCAATTCCTCCCCCTTCCCCCCCTCTCTCTGGGTTTTTTTCCCCTCCCAACTGAAAACAGCTGGCAACTTATTCAGAGATTTCTAGGAAGGAACAAACTCCCCTTTCATGATGAGAACACCAAGGACAAGAGGCCTGTGTTTGAATGTTTGCAGGCTTCACCTGAGATAGGGGGACCAACGGTACTGTTCTATACCAAGTCTCGAGGAAACACCGAAAGCATATTATGGGTGAGGAGTTGGCAGGTCTAATTCCAGCTGTGCTTGAGGCTTCATCAGGCTGACCAAATGTTCTCAGGCTCTGTCTCACACAATCCATAAGGTTTAATGAAAAAGCTGTGTCAGATGAAAAAAAGGCTACAAGTAACCTTGAGCTTCTAAACTTAGAGGTCAAAGTCCAAGGAGATCTGATCAGCATGCCCCAGATGCTTCTGGAACGATGTCACCCAAGGAAGAAAAGGAAATAGTGAATGAGGGTTTTTTTTGGCGACTTCATCTGAGGTGATTTAGAACAGGAACCTAACTTGGTGTCCCAGTGACTAGGAGGCAGGTGATTGACCTCATTCGTCAGGCTAATTTTTTTTCCAAGAAGAAAATCAAATTCTAAACTTCTTAGACTCAGAGCAAGGGAGTAAACAGGAATTTGTCCAGGACACCAACATCTAAGGGGGCACACTTTCCTCTCCATGGTGATCATCGTCCCTACACTTTCCCTCTCTGATGGTCCAAGCCAACAAATGAGGCACCACAGGGCTGGGCCTTTCTTTTCTCCCTTCCAGTGTTGTGGCACATTTCTGCTCCTGGTGGCCCCTTCCCCTATCCTTTGAGGGATCAGGATTGAAAGCTGGAACATACTTTCTCCTGGTATAGCTGCATGTACCCACAACCTTCTCCATTCTTCTGTACCCACCTGCCCAACCACCCAAGTCTTTTTGTACCAGTTGATAAAGAAAATCTACTCACAGCTCCAACTGGATCTAAGAAAACATCTCTGTGTGCTTTGAACAAAGGCCATTTTTCTATTCTTAAGGGAGAAGAGATAATAATAAAAATGGCCACAACTCTAGGATATTTAGTGTTTGATTTGACAAACAGGAACAATAAGGCCGGGTGAAGGTTAATTGTTAAGATCAAAGCCATTGTGGAGAAATCAAGGGACACCGAGATTCCCTCCGCCAAGTTCCTAATCTTGCTTCCTTTCCCCCAGAATCTTAGAGTACTGGCCTGGGAGTCAGAAAACACAGATTCTCACCTGGACCCTGTCTCCATCTAGCTGTTGCTACTCCTGACAATCTCTCTTTAGCCCAATGATTTGGAGATTGTTTGCCTTCAGTTAATGTAGTGTCCCCCATCTAGAGAAGCAGAGGCAGCATTAACTATATTCCATCCACAGTAAACAAGAGTATAAAATTATGTAAATACATAAAGAAGCTGTGACTTTTTCCTCAGTAGGAGGGAAGTACTGACATAAATCACTCCGTCAACATAGATCTCAACCATTCTATGACTTAGCAGGTCACTCCTTGGGAGCGGCTTGAAGTACATAGAGGTTAAATGGCTTTTCTAGCATTACACAGCCATATGGGGCACAGCAGGAATTTGAACACAGGTCTGACTGTCCACAACTAGAACGCTATCCACTATGCCATGCTCCCTCTTCAACTGGTCAATTGAGAATTTTATTAATTATTTACTGTGTGTTATAGATGGTGTTAAATATTGGAGATACCATGAAAAGAGTAAAACACAACCTATCCTTGAACTTACATTCTGGAATTCTTTGTGGAATCCTAAAATATTATATTTGGAAGCGTTGGCCGGTCTACCTGTTACATGAAGTCACTTTGCAAACTGTCAAAATTTACATCATTGGAAGGTGATAATAAGGAGGTATTTTGGCATAGTGGCTAAAATCCTGGACTCAAATCAGGAAGACTTGGCTTAAATCCCACCTCAGACTCTTCCTATAAGTTCAGTGACTCTAGGCAACTCAAATTCTCTGGGACTCACTTTCCTCATCTCAAAAATAGGGATGATAATAATAACACCTGGGCAGCTAGGTGTTACAGTGGATAGAGTACCTGGCCTGGAGTCAGGAAGACCTGAGTTCAAATCTGGCCTCAGATATTTACTAGCTGTGTGACCTTGGGTGAGTCACTTAACCCTGTTTGCCTCAGTTTCCCTATCTGGAAAATGACCAGGGGAGGGAAATAGCAAACCAATCCAGTATGTATGCCAAGGAAACCCCAAATGGGATAGGACGTGAATGAAGCCACTAAGAACGAACAAATAGCACCCCCCTCAGTGCCGTCGTGAAGACAAAATGAGGTAACATCTGAAACACCTTGCAAACTTTAAATATGACGTAAATGCCGGCTCTCACAATCATGCCACGGAACATCTCAGCCAAGGACTAATACTGCAGCTAATTACTGCTATGACGATATCCTGCATTTGGTTAGGGCTTTAAGCTTTTGGAAGCTCTTTCACTCTGATCCTCTGATCCGATGAATGCAATGCCTCCGTAAAGAAGGTATAGCTAGAATTATCAAACCTATTTCACAGGTGAGGAAGCTAAGGTACAGAATATTTAAATGAATTGCATAAAGCCAAACTACATGTTAGTGGTGGTGGTGGAATGATCTGTCATTGCTATTTCAAGGCTCCCTCTGGATAATGTCCAGGACAAGTCCTTTCTTTGATGGCCCAACCAACATGGTCCTGGCTATCTCTGAGGAAAGAAGGCCAGGGCCCCAAGTTATTCAAATTCTCCATCCCGGCATTTGATGCCCACTACAATTGTCTTCCTATCTAGTTTTCCAATCTGACCTGTTAGCTCCTCCTTGCATGTGGCAATTCATCTCTTGTCTCCATGGCTGTGCACAGATATTTTCCCATGCCTGGAATATGTTCTTTCCTCCTGTCCAACTCTTAGACATTCCCCTTTTGGACAAAGCTCAGGTGCCATCTCCTGCATGGGGCCTTCCCTGGGAGTTCCCTCTCAAAATCCCTTCGTATCACTTTTTCTAAACTTGGTATTTATTCCTGTCTCTAGTCATCTCAGTAAAATATAAACTCCTTGAGACCAGGGACTGTTTTGTTTTTGCTTGGCATGAGAGTAACACAAATTTGTGGAATTGAATTGAATGCAGTTGAACTGACTCTACCTCTTCCCCAATACTCAGCATCCACATAATGCCTTACTTTCCAAAAGCATGTGCTACATATGCGTCTGATTAGGACAATGGGGGAGAGGCAGGTCTTCCATGCCCCGGTTCTGAGTCACATAATAGTTAAGTGAGTAACCCAAGGCCACACAGTGTTTCAGAGTTATAAATCAAATCCCTTGCCTTGGTCTGGTGCTTTCCCCTGAAGGCCACCATATCTCCTTCTCTTTGGAAACGTTCCTTCTCATTCCAAATAGTCTTGCCAATATTAAATGAGAGACAACTTTCACACCATTTTGGGTCTTTTGAGAGGTGTGTGTGTGTGTGTGTGTCTGTGTGTCTGTGTGTCTGTGTCTGTATGGGAGGAGGAGGAGGAGGGGAGTATGGGTGGTAAGAGGAGGTTGTTTTGAAATCATTGTTGGTTGCAAAACCAAGTAGACAAAGAAGGACCCTGGCCAGTAGCAAAACAGCAGAGATTTCAGATCTTGGAGGGGAAAGGGCTATAAGTGAAAGGGCCGGAATGCCAGAGATTCTATGACTGTTGGAAGAAGTGACTGGCCATTCAGAATGCCCCTGAGACACCTAGAGCACGGCTTACAGGGAGACCAAACCCTCTTCCGACGCTAAGCTGTAACTGGCCTTCACAGAATCAAGATTCTTGGACCTGGAAAGTCACTTAGAGATTGTCTAGTTCAAACAGCCCATTTTACGGATGAGAAACTTGAGCTTCAGAACAGTTCAGCAGTTTTAGGAGTTTATAGATGTGGTTCTTCTGTTTATGGGTGGAGCTGTTTCCTCATCAGTTGTTGATGTTGTTGCTTCCCCATCTATCAAATTGTAGTTTAGGCCCTACAAACTCTACGGGGCTTTTCATTTTGAATTCAGACTCTGATTTGTCCGAGGTCACACAGATAAACAGTGGCGGAACTTGGTTTTAGAAGCCAGTTTTCCTCTCTCCCAGGCCTAGAGCCCACTGCATTTTAAACACCGAATCCCTTAAAGTGATGATTTTTGAAATATCTGGGAGCATGAATGAAAGACAGTGTGGCCCGGTGGTTTGAAGCCAAGGGTTGGCCTCAAAGTCTTGAAAGCCTGGCTGGGTTCAAATTCTGTCTCTGGCACATTACTGGCTGTATCATCCTTGGCGAGTCACTTAACCTATTACTGACCCTGGGGTGACTCTCTAAGATTAGAAGGGCTGAAAGAGGGAGCTCCTTCACTAGGAATACCCTATAGCAATGAAGCACAGGTTTGGTGCCATCCCGGGGGGCGGGTCATGAGGGGATTAAAAACAGGCATTTTGGGTTCAAATCTCTCAATCACATTGACTCAGTTGTCCTGGGCAATAACAGTGGAAGGTCGAGAAGTCTGACTTAAGTACAGCCTGAGTATGTGCACATACATGTGCATTTCTGCCTTTCCGGTCCCCTCCCCTCAGCAATCCCTTCTCCACCAAGGAGCTAGCATGAGTAGGGAGTCATTTCACAAGTAGCCTAGAGCAAAAATTAGTCCTCCATGTAGATTTTTACATCAAATGTTGGGTTTGGGTGGGAGCTATGTAAACAGTTGGGAAGCAGATGTAGCCTGAGGTGTAACCACTTCTTGTACACAAGTGGAGGAGGGAAGGGAGGAAGGGGGAGAGGAGCAAAGAGACAGAGAAAACAAAGCCTTCTGAATGGAAGATTCCTCACATGTTAGACCTTTAAGGGACTTTAAAGACCTACTTATCCATTTCTTTCCTTCTACATGGGAGGAAAATGGTGCTCAGAGAGGGCCGGTGACTTGGCTAAGGCCACAGAGCAAGGAGTGACATCAAAGATTGGAATCCAGGTCTCCTAAATACCTGGTCCAAGAGTCTTGCAAGAACTAGAGGAAGGAGAATAACAAATATTTTGGATGCCATGTGATAAAAGAGCACAGGGTCCAATTCCTTGAGGAAAGGGCATTTATGACAGTTGCAACATTAGTGGACTTGAGGTCCCTGACCTTGGGGCTCTGTATTCTTCAGATGGTGGCATAGAGTCCATTACATTCTTTATGCTACAAAGGGCTTAAATCCCATTTGCTGTGCTCCAAGCACATGTCCTCAGTGCAAATCAACTAGGTGGATATTTAGAAAAACCATACTGTGCTCCAAGTTATGGACCTACCTGGAAGGAGGGGAAGGGCAATGTATATGCTACAGAGGCCCCTTTCTATTCGGATTCTCAGTGTTCAAAACTCAGCTATCTGTGATCAGAACCATCCTGAGGCACAGCTCTAAAGCCGATGAGATTTGTCTTATAAATTCCCCCCTCTCAACTTTTGGTGGCCCATCACTTCCAAGAGGAATAAAACCTAGAAACTGTTTGGGACAGCTTTTCATATGAACCCTTTATACCTTCCCCATCCCAGTTTACCTTAAGCTCTGAATTCAAATCCAACCTCAGATACGTCCTAGCTGTGTGACCCTGGGCAAGTCATTTAACCCTGTTTGCCTCAATTTCCTTATCTGTAAAACGGATATAATAACGGCACCCACCTCCCAGGGTTCTTGTGAAGCTCAAATGAAATAATAATTGTAAAGCACTTAGCACGGTGCCCAGCATATAGTAAGCACCATGTGCTATTGTTGGTCAGTTGTTTCAGTGGTATCCGACTCTTCGTGGCCCCATTTGAGGTTTTCTTGGCAGAGATCCTAGAGTGGTCTGCCATTTCCTTCTCCAGATCATTTTCCAGATAAGGAAACTGAGGCAAACAGGGTTAAGTGACTCACCCAAGGTCACACAGCTAGTAAGCATCTGAGGCCGGATTTGAACTCAGGTCTTCCTGACTCCTGGCCTGGTGCTCTATCCACTGTACCACCTGGCTGAATTGTTAGTTATTAATAGCTATTATTACTAGCTGTGTGACCTTCAGCACGTCACTTCTCGCTTCCTCGTCTGTAAACTGAGGGGGTTGAGCCCGATGATTTCTAAAGTTCCTTTCAGCTGTGTCATTCTGTGATTCCTAGCTTCTCTGAGAGAACCTATTGCTTCATCTGTAAAATGGGGGCGTATAATAGCGCCTGACCTATTAGAATGTTAGCTCTTTGAGGGGAGATACCAGATCACTTTTGTCGTCATAACCCCCAGCATTTAGCACAGAACCAGACATGTGGTGTGAGCTTAATAAATGTCTTTTGATTGACTGATTGATTGACTTGCCTGTCTGCCTTGATCAACTGGTCTCACAAGGGATTGGGGTGTGTTGTGGGTCAAATAAGATAGCCTATCTGGGAGCACTTTGTCACTTCTAAAGCGCCGTACAAAATTGTTGTCATCGTTTGGAGCTGTATCTTCAACAAACCAAGGCCCTAGGAACTTGGCTGAGGGGTATTATTAAAGCCCAGGGTGTAAGAAACCTCCAACTCCAAAGGATCATCGCAAAGTGAGATGATGCAAAGGTCTTGCCCCCACCCCCAATGCCTCGGAATTCACATCAGCTGTTCCTAAGTCGCTCTTCTACCCAGAGGCCTCTGGGGCAGCAGCAGTTGTCTGGGCTGTGGAATGTCTGCGTGCATAAGTCATCACCTACGTGATGTGGTGGTATCAAACCCCTACTCTGCCTGGGCTTTAGCATCTGAGGGTAAATACTCCCGCACTTCAGCACCAGCCAGATATTTCCTGTACCAGGAGCACTCCGCATCTTAGAAAGCACGTTGGCTGCACACAGAGCTGGCTTATTCATCCTCAGCCTGTACAGCCTTCTTGTTTCAAACTTCTGAGAGGCTGGGGGCAGGGAGAGTTAGCTCCCTTGCTCACAGCCTCCCCTTCTGAATAAATCCTTCTCTATCTGCAGAGAACAAACAAAACAAAACAAGCAAACAAATAAAAAAGCCACGCCATAGGATGGCAAGTTCACCATGTCCCAGTATGGAAAATGCAGGGAGAGAAAAGAGAACATCACGATGTACAAAAACCCCCTTGGTTCTGAGAAACAGTTTGGTTCTTGCCCCAAACACCTCCCTGCTCTAGCCTAAAAGGGCCGCGAGATGGCAGCATTTCTGAACTTTCCCACTCTGCCTAAGTGGTCTCCACAAAACGTGTGTTGCCTGGGCTCCTGGTCAGCCACCTAGCCTTCCTTGTGTGCACAAGGATTCAGGGTCTGTAGCTGGGCTGCTCTCCTCTTTTCAGTCGGACCCTGGGAACAGAAGAAGGCCACAATGGACATTCTAGATTGCTGCTGTTTCAGCAAAACCACGTTGAACTTCAGAGCTGTGTGGGTCAACTACTGACCCACTGGGATGTACTTAACTAGTTCTGCCTAGGACTGACTACTCCTTGGGGTCCTTTGAGAAGTCCATTAACTCTGGGGTTACAACTTCTCTCCCCTGTAAGGATTCTTCTTATCCAAGTTCCAGGTCAAGTAACAAAATTGTAAAATGTCAGGGATTAATATTATCATATAATTTCCTTCCTTCCTTCCTTCCTTTCTTCCTTCCTTCCTTCCTTCCTTCCTTCCTCCTTCCCTCCCTCTTTCCTTCCCTCCTTCTTTCCTTCCTTTCTTCTTTCCTTTCTTACTTCCTTTCCTCCTCCCCTTCTTCCTTTCTTTCACTCTTTTTACTTTCTTTCTCCATGCCTTCCCCCTTTCTTTCCTTCCTTACTTCTTTTTCTTTTTCCTTCCTTCCCTCCTCCCTTTCCTTCTGCCTTTTTTCTTCCTCTATACCTTTTCTTTCTTTTCTTTCTCCTTCTTCTCTCCCTCCTTTCCTCTATCTCTTCCTTCCTTCTTTCTCCTTCTTTTCTTTCCTTCTTCCCTTCCCTTTATTTTCTTTCTTTCTTAGAAGCATGTGCTGAGGTGCAGTGAGAAAGAGCTGAGCAGGTTACTCTTCAGTTCCTTATTAACTGTGTGACCCTGGGCAAGTCATTTGACTTCCCTGAGTCTCACTGACACCATCTATAAAATGGAACCAAACTAATACCCACTTCACAGGGCTATTATTAGTATCAAAGGAGATAATATATGTAAAGCACTTTGAAAAACTGATGCTGTTGCTATTCCTGTTCCTATTGGATTAATTAATAAGCATTTATTGAGCATCTGCTATCTTCTAGGAGCTACATGAAGTACTGGGGGATACAAGGACAAACATAAATCTGTATGCCCTCAAGGAGCTTATATCACAGAGGCAAAACAACATGCACAGATAAAACTGTATGCAAGTAGACAAAAAATCAATGTAAAGTAATTGTCTGGGGAGATGCATTTACCGCTGAAGAGAACCAGGAAAGGATTTGTGTAGGTAGGAGATGCCATGAGAGCTGAGCTTTGAAGAAAACAAAGGATTCTAAGAGTTGGAGGTGAAGATTGAGTGCATTTCAGGCACAGGTGGAAGGGAGGGGAAGTGTGTTTATTTCAGGCATGGGTGGAGGGGAGGAAGGAACACATTTTAAGCATGGGAGGGCAGTCTGTAAAACGGTGCAGAGACAGGAGACAGTGTCATTTATGAAGAAAACAAAAAGGCTGTTCTAGATTTGAAAGTTGCAAAAGGAAGTAGTGGAAAGGCAGATTGGGGCCAGACCGTGCAGGGCTTTACAAGCCAAGCAAAGGAATTTCTATTTGATCCTCAGCATAGTTAGTAGCCATCAGACTCTAGAGGAAGGACGTGGTCATACCTGTATTTTAGCACTGTGGCAGCTGTATGGAGGATGGATGGGAGAAGGGAGAGACATGAGCCAGAAGGAAGCTATTGATTGTAACAATCCAGGTAAGAAGTGATGAAGATTGTGTTCGTTGAGAGAAAGGAATGGATGCGAGAGACATTACAGAGGTAGAAACAACAAGATCGGTAGATCGACTAATTATGTGGGAGTGAGAAAGAGTGTGAAGTCTAGGATGACTCTGAGTTTGTGGCTGTGAACCTGGGTGACTGGAAGGATGAGGGTGCCCTTGAGAGCTAACATTTCTATAATAATTTGTAGTCTGGAAATATTATCTCAGTTGTATCCTGACAATAGCCCTGGGAGAGAGGTGCTATGATTCTCATTTTACAGATAAGGAAACTGAGGCAAACAGAAGTTAAGTGACTTGCCCAGAGTCACAGCACTAGTAAATGTCTGAGGTAGGATGTGAATTGCAGGGCTTCCTTACTCCAAGTCCAACTGTCTGGCCACATCGCCTAGCTTTCATAGGGTCCTACTGGCTAAAGCTCTTCCTGCTAACGTCCGGTGCCAAGCTGGGGACAAGTGAATGGCAATCTCCTCCAGAAAGCCTTCCCTGACCACAGCAGTGTAGAGTGACAGATGCCTCATTCCTTTGAACTCCACACATCCCCCCTTCCATTCATCAGAATTTTGCATATGTTATCTGGTACTCTGATAAAGCATTTCATGTGTACATCCTATCTCTTCACTAAGACTGTAAGTTCCTTAGGAGCAGGGTCAATATCGTATGTTACTCGGCAGACCCTCCAATAATAGATTGCAGTGAAAATTCATTGAATTTCCATGAAAGGTCCCCTTGGAGCCTGCATAGATAGCTTCTCATTTTTAGGACCTAGAAATCTAGCCCATTCATTCACTCAACAACATTTATTAAGCACCTTCTGTATGCAAAGAACTATGTTCACTCTTCAGAGAAATACAGAGATAAAGAAGATGTGACTCCAGACCTCATGGCACTTAGAATTTATTGGTGATGGGAAAACTGACACACACACACACACACACACACACACAAATATGTAGTCACGGCGTCCCCTCCTACCCAGAGAATGTAGAATCCTGACCACTTACCCTGATAGCATGAATGGCTGGGGAATTCATGAACCTTTTACTTTTTTCTCCTATAGTCCAGGCTTATAATATAATTCTTAATGCATTCCTTATGTGAATGTGAAGGGGATCATAGGATTTAGAGCTAGAAGGAACCTCAGAGATCCTTCAGAATAAGCTGAGGCTGGCAAGGAAAGCTAAGGACAACAAAGAGGGTTTCTTTCTTTTTTTTAAAGCTATACTGGGGAAGAAAGGAGGATGAAAGATAGGATAAGACCACTGCTCAGGGTGGTTGGGTCAATGATAACTGACGATAGGGAAAAGGCAGAGCTCTTCAAATATCACTTTGCTTCTATTTTTTTCTGCCAAGGATAATGATCTTTGGACTGGAAAGGACAGAACAAAAATGACTAATAGGAAACTGATTCTCAAGATAAGTAGGGAAATGCTAAGAGAATGCCAACCTGCCCCTGACGAGTTCAAGGTGTCAGGCCCAGATGAACTATATCCTCTGGAACTGAAAGCACAGGCAAATAGGACTACTGACCCCCTTACTGTTGGTGATCTTTGGAAAAGCAGAGTATAGGAGAGGCATCACAGCATTGCAGAAAAGCAGACATCTTCCCAATTATCCCAAAGGGAAGAGGACTGAGTCTGTAAACTACAGATCATCATCCTTGATTTTGCCTCCTGGCAAAATTCTAGAACTTATTAATGGGATAATTAATGAACATCTAGAAAAGGGAGCAGGGATCACCGAATGCTACCATAGCTTCATCAAGAACAAGCCTTGTCAGATTCGTTTCCTTTTTTGACAAGGTTATTAGATTGGTAGCCCAAGGAAACTCTATAAAAATAGTTTACATTGATTTTAATAAAGTAATAGATAGACTCATATGCTGTTCTTCATATGGGGGTGGCAATAGTTACAGTTATGGACTGATTCAAAACCAGCTGACCCCCCAAAATCATCATTAATGACTGGATGTCACCTTGGAAAGAGCTCCAGGGAGTTTTATTTGGCCCTGTGCCACTGAAAACATTTGTCAAATTATTTGAATAAAGGAATAGGTGGCTTGGTTGCCATATTTATAGCTGACGCAGATCTGGGATGGATAGCTAAGTCAAATCACAGAAAAAAGAATTCAGAAAGGTCATGATGGGCTCAAACATGGGGATGAATCTAAGAAAATGAAATTTAATAGACATAAATATAAAGTCTTATACTTGGGTTCAAAAAAGTCATCTGTATAAATGCAAGATGGTCATCAGAAAAAATACGTAGGGGTTCTAATGGTCTGCTCAAAAAAAAATTCATTAAGGACAGAGGCTACTTCCCCTGTCTCATTTCTTCAGGTTTAGCACAGTATAAGCCCTTACAATTTTAGGTGATAAATAAATGCTTATTGAATTAAATGGCCTGACGTGGAAGTCCAAAAAAGTAAACAAGATTTTAGGTTGTTTAGGTGTTCAGGACTGGGAAGGCATAGGTCCACTGTACTCTAGATTAAATGTGCTCTAATTAATTAATTAGTTAATTAATCTAGGTGTGTTCTAGATTATTGGGTTCTGTTTGGGGCGCCATATTTTCAGAAGGATATTGATGGAGAATGTACAGAAGAGGAACTGAAATATAAAAGCTCTCCACTCGAAGACTTATTTAAGGAAATGGGAATGATTAGCCTAGGAGAGGAGAAGACTTAACAGCCAATGTAAACTTCAAACATTTAAAGTTCAATCATCTAGGAGGGCTAGACCTGTTCTGATCACACTCAAAGCGTAGAACAAAGACCAATTGGTGAAAGCTGCAGAAAGTAAATTTAGGCTTGATGGAAAGGGGGAAATGATCTACGAATTAGATGTGTACAAAAATGAAATGGGCTGCCTACGTGATAGAGGCCTCCTGCTCATTGCAATTATTGCTACTTGTTGGGCATATGGTAGAGAGGTTTCCTGTTTAGAAGCAGGTTGGATTACATGGTCTTTAAGATTGTGAATAGGGATTGTTTTACTCTTTATGCCTGTATCCCTAGAGCTTAGCACCGTGCCTAGCATATAGTAGTAGGTACTTAATAAATGTTTGCTGCTTGATTGACCCCTTCAAAGTCTGATCTGTGATTTTGCCCACTTCTTTCATTTTACAGATGAGGAAACTGAGGCACAGAGGACTGAAGCCATTTCTCCAAAGTGACATGGGTAGTAAGTAGTTGGGCTGGGATTTGAACTAAGAACTTCCAGAGTCTTGCACTCAGTTTCACCATACCACAAAGAACTTCCCCTAGGCAAAGGACTAGGAAGGTACAGAAGCTCTCCTAGGCATGTTACAATCCCTTCTGGCTTGCTCTAGCTCATTTGTCTAGCTTCTTCATGGCCAGTGTCCACAAGACAGATAAGTTCCATCATTCTAGGTATAGGAATGGGCTATTGAGGTGCCTAAAGCAATAAATCACCGAGAGCATCATCTGGGATGTCTTTCTATTGTGGGGATAGATGGAGTCAACTCAGCAAGGGAGGACTGATATATCTGCTCATTTCAAATAATCAAGTAAGGAAAAAATCCCTCACACCAGATGTTTGAGAGAATCTTCTACTTATTTGTTAAGGCACTTCTTTTGTGAGTGTAAATAGGATCAGAGGATTTGTAGCTAAAAGGGACCTTAAAGAGTCCCAGATTTGGAGTCATTGGAATTGTTACCTTGATCAGGTCACTTACTCTAAGAATCAGTTTCCTTATCTGCGAAATGGAATAATTATACCTGTGATGCCTGTCTACCAGGACTGTCGTAAGAATCTAAAGAAATTGTGTAGGTAAAGCATTCTGTTTAAAGCACCTGCTGTTTGAATCCCGACTTTGGTATCTACTCCCTGTATGACCTTGAATGAGTTATTTCCTCTGTCTGAGCTCGTTTCCTTGTCTATATCAGGGGTAGGACCAGGTGACTTCCAAAGCACCTTTCTACTCTAAATCAATGTCCCTCTGCTCTTTTTATGGAGACAGTAGGCAATTAAATCACACTGATTGGACCTAATTGCACTGAGTGGTCAATTCAGACTAAATGGTTAATCCAATGTCACTATGTCAATCAACTGACCAGAATTTATTACGTGTCTCCTATATGCCGAGAGTGAGCTAGTAGGTGACACAGAGGATGGAGTACTAGTCTTGGAATCAAGAAGACTTATCTTTCTGAATTCAAATCTGGCTTTAGACATTTACTAGCTGTGTGACCCTGGGCAAGTCATTAACCCTGTTTGCCTCAGTTTCTTCGTCTGGAAAATGAGCTGGAGAAGGAAACGGCAATCAACTCCAGTATCTTGGCCAAGAAAGCCCCAAATGGGGTCACGACTCAAATGACTGAACAACAACACGTGCCAGGAACTGTCATAGCGGCGGTACAAAGGAAAAAAAAGAAAGTCTCTGCTCTCAAAGAGCTTCTATTTCATCTGAGGAGACAAAATGTACCTATTTAAGTGTGCGCAGAATAAATAGAAAACAATTATAAGGTAGTTTAGAAAAAGAGACCACTAGCAATTACAAGAAACAAGAAAGGCTCCATGTAGAATATAGTGCTTGAGATGAGTATAGAAGGAAACAGGGGTTCCTACCCGGTAGAGGGGAGGAACAAGTGCATTCCAGTCAAGTAGGTCAGACAGGACAAAGTCACAAATGTTTGTGAAAGAGCTGCAGTTGTTCTTCCTTCCTTTTCCAAGAGGACCAGTGATGTCATAAGCATAATGTCTTGATTTGCCAATGAATTGGATTTGAGCGGGGCAGACATAGGCAAAGTCATCAGTTTCTGCTCTCTCAATCAGAGTCCAGAGGCAAGACCAAATTCAAATCAACTGGCAATGGCCCTGGGTGCAGTGGGTGACCTTGGCCTTTCTCAGTTAAGGTCTTTCCTAGGTGTCAGTTTGTTCGAGGCAATGCCCATTTGATGACTAAGACCTAGGTAAGAATTGAGACAAAAGATGGCCCAGTTTGCCATCCGCAGGATATCGGTTTGGGAGGGGAAGATCTTCAGAGTTTCTGTCCAGAACAGAAAACAATTGCTTTTTTTACTCATTCTAAGCCATCAAAATCTAAACAGTGGGCCACAGAAGCCTGGCCTGGGCTTATAGTTAGCCATTCAGTGAAAGCCAGAATGATTTGGGTTTAAAGGTGCAGTCAAGTAGCTCCATTTAAAACACAATGGGCTTTTTAAAAGCCTGTTTTTCAGAGCTATATTTCAAGAAATCAAAAAATGGAAACTGAGTAGGACAAAAGCAAATTGTCCTAGCTTTAAAAAAAACATGAAGGAGAAAGAGAAGGAAGAGAAGGAGGAGGAGGAAGAGGAGAGCATTTCCCAAATTCTGTTCATATTGGCAGGTTGGGTCCCCAGAGAGCAATTGCTACCACTCTCAGGTAACATGGTAAAGATAGTTAATACTTCTTCTCCTAAGAACCTGGTTCATTCCCTCCCACAAATACACACAGCATCCATTGAAGGAGTAAGCTTGAACATAGACCATAACAGTAGTGAGGCACATGTGTAAGAGATATGTGTAAAAAGGTTTTATTCATATCACCTACTCAGAAGCCCTTTTCTCTGTGTAGAGACCTCATGCAAACCCTTGTTGTTTATCTTTCATTCTTGAAGAGATCCAACAACATCAGGAGTATGGTGTCTTGACTTGAGCATAAATTGGATTCGAGTGAGTCAGCCTTGCTTGGGAGAGAGAGTGCCATGCCTCTGGAACAGTAAGAAAGTCCATCTAGCCAGACTCTAGAATGCAGGGGGAAAGGTTAATCTATAACAAGCCTGGAAAGGTAGTTTGGGTCAAGGTTATGAAAGACTTTAAAAGATAAACAGAGGGATTCGTCTTTTATCCCAGAAGCAATAGGGAGCCACTGTAGTCTATTGGGGAGTATCATGGTCAGATTTGTGCTTAAGGAAAATGACTCTGTCATCTATGTGCAGAATGAATTAGGTTGGAGAGAGATCTGAAGTGGGGGACAAACTAGAAAGCCATTGCAATAGTCTAGGTTGGGAGAAAGGTGATGAAGGTACTGGACTGAGGTGGTAGCTGTGTGACTGCTGAGAAGGAGAAGGTAGAAAAAAAGGCTTTTTGGAAGTAAAAATGGTAAGATCTGGCAAGTTATTGGCCAAGCGGAACATAGGAGAGTAAAGATTTAAGGATAATGCTGAAGTTGCAAGCCTGGGTAACCAGAGGTATGATGGAATCCTCACCTGAAATGTGAAGTTAAGAAAAGAAGTGAGTTTTGAGGGAAAATTAACGAGTCCTGTTTTGAACTTTCTGAGTTTGAGATGTCTTTGGGACATCCACCAATGGGCAGTTGGTGAGGCAGGACTAGATTTTGGGAGAAATACTGGACCTAGATGTATAAGCCATTTTTTACGGAGGTGATAATTAAACACAGGAGCAGTAAAGAGGTCACCAAGTGAGTGAGTATAGAGAGAGAGGAGAAGAGAGCTTTCATGTACATTCACAGTCAGGGGCACTATATGCATACTAAGTCATCCAAGGAGGCTGTGGAGGGGGCAGGCAGGTTAAAGGAGAAATAGGAAAGAGTAGTTTCACAAAAAACCCAGAGATGAGAGAATATTCAGGACGAAAGGGTGGTCATGACTGTCAAATGCTGCAGAGAGGTCAAAAAGGATGAGGACTGAGAAATGACCTTTAGATGTGGCAATTAAAGGGAAGCAGAGGGAATATGCATTTTCATAGAGCTTCCCACATGTCACGTACAGTGCTAAGTGCTTTACAAATATAATCTTATTTGATCCTCACAACAATCCTGGGAGGTAGGTGCTATTATTATCATCTCCATTTTACAGTTGAGAAACCTAAGGCAAACAGAGGTTAAATGAATTGCCCAGGGAAACACATGGTTAAAGTGTCCAAGGCCAGATTTGAACCCAAGTCTTCCTGATTCTAGGCTCAACACTTTATCCACTGCACCACCTAGCTGCCCAGATCATTAGCAACTTTGGACAGAATAGTTTCAGTTAAATGATGAGGCTGAAAGCCAGATCACAAAGGTTAGTGAAATAAGGGAGAGTAAGGGAAATGGAAGCAACGATTATGGAAAACTATTTTTAGGAGTTTGGGTGAGAAAGGGAGGAGAAATATCAGATGATAGTTTCAGTAATGGCAGGCTCTGGTGAACATTTTTTAAGTATTTGGGGAAACAGCTGTGTAAAGAAGGCACTGGTTGATAGGGAGAAATTAAAGATTAGAAATAGGGAGGAAGCAATGAGGGTCAATCTTCTGGAGAAGATAGGAGGGGATGGGGCTGTCCTTGGAAAGTAGAAAATCCACTTCATCATCAGCGACTGGAGAAAAGGAGAGAGTAGGAGATGATGCCAAGGCATTCTAAGATGGAGAAAAAGGGAGCTCACAGCCTAAATGCCCTCTGTTTTTTCAGTAAAGTATGAAGTAAGGTCTTCAGAGAGGGTGCAAATAGAGAGAGGTGTAGAAGGTTTGAGGAGAGAAGAGAAAGTTTGGAACACCCTCTCTGGGACTAGAATAGAGAATCAATTAAGGAGGAGTAAAAGGATTGCCTTGCTGCAGTGAGGACCCAGTCAGCATGGTTATGTGATTTCCTCCAGCTCCAATCAGCAGCATGGGAATAGGAGAAGATGAAGAAGGCAGTGGGGTTAATCCCCGGATTGAGTTTTGGCAGGGACAGGACAAGAGGTAAGGGGATTTGTGAGCAGGGCACAGAATCAAACTGACCTGAATAACTATAGGACCAAGACTGGTAAGGGAGAAAGGTAAAATCACAGAAGGAGCAGTGGACATATACAAAGACTCACTAGAAAATAAATAACAGAGAAAATAGTTGTTCCACCTGCTTACAGTTTACGTAGTTAAATCCCACTGATCCAGACCCAATATTCTCCTTGTATTCTCTGCCTATCTCACTATCTCCCTCTAGTTAAAACTGATTGCTTTCTTGAGAGGTTCTGACTCATTGGGTGACTTCAGAGCCTTCCTCCAAACCATATTAATATAAAGATATCTTTGTTCCCTTCGGTCACTGGAGAAGTCCTAAGTCTCCCACAGAGAAAGGAAAGAGATTGTCATCCTCAGTCTTTAGGATTGAATCAACAGTAATATCAAGCTTTTCTACTGACTATGTGAGGTCAGCAAAGTACAGAGGGAAAAAAATGAAGAATCAGTATCTAATTTTAATTCTTGATCCAATATATTTTGGATACCTCTTCATTATTTTCTTGCTTTCAGAACACTTTGGCTGATGAAATGTGGTAGTGGTCACCAAATTATAGGAAAACCTTAATGTCCAGAAAGCTCAGGGAGAAGTAGTTTAACTTGAGGATTTAGGTGAAAACCCTTTTTGTTCCAGTCCTAGCTACTGCCAAAAGTTTCTAAAGTGGAGTAATTAGCAGGATGTGGTGAACACAACTGAATCTTTCTATAGCAAGGCCTTGAGTTATCATTCTGAACATAGGGTATGTAATGTTAGCACTGGAAGGGACCCTTAGAAATGAACTAATTCAAGACCTTCATCATGCAAAAGGGGAAACTGAGACCCCAAGAGATGAAATGATTTGTCCAATGTCACACATCAAGTTAGTAGCTGGGCCAAGTCTAGAGCCCAAGTCTTCTGAGTCATTGGCCAAGGCCCATTGCTTCCTTATTTGTATAGAATGTTCACTCCTTGGGGATGAGAATAGTTTCATTCTTTGATCTTCATTTCCCCTGTGCCTAGCACAGCCTCTGACACATGGCAGGGAACGCACAAATGCTTATTGAATTGAGTTCATTGAATAAATGAAAAACAGAACAAATCGACCCCAAATCCAACTGAGGGTTCTACTTCACTAACTCCTATCAAATGTAATTAGACAAGAAATAAACATGAAAAATTTTTCAATTCCATCACCAAGATCATTCATGTTTTCCTTTAGGCATTTGGTAACAGCTTCAACTCCCTCTTTTACCCTAGATATGCATAGGTTCTGGGTTAGGCTTATTCCCTGTCGTCAATGCTGGTGCAGCCTCCTCTAACCCAGTCCACTTCTCTGTCCCCAGAAAGAAAAGGGGAGCAAAGTTGTCAAAATCCAAACCATTTTACTGGTGCAATTTTCATTGAGCTCATGTCAAACCCTTCCCATTTCTAAGATTTCTTCCATTCCTTATGCACATGCACAAGTGTACATGCATGCAACACACAACATACACACACACATAATTTAAAAGGCTTATATCCCATCTGAAAATACTTTCCTGGATGGCAACAACCTCTCCAAAAAATGTTTTGATTAGTTAAGTGTAAATGAATTAAAACCATATGGATTAAATCTCCCCTGTAATACACACAGTATTAACTATTGTGGGCAAACAGTTAGAGAAAAAAATGCACTGGGAGTGGGGAGGGGGATGCTTATTGGATTCCAGACATTAACAAAATCATCACCATCATTATCCTTGGAGACATTCAACTCATCCCAAATATACCCAGGTAACCTGCTCCAGGTCATGGATGCCCTCATTAACAAGGAACTCCCCAAGGTCCCCTGCTCACTTAATAACACCAGGTTGTGGGTTTGGGGTTTTTTAATGTATTTGTTTTTACAGGTAAGTAGATAATCTTGGGCTGGAGCTTAATGAGATCTTGGAGGAGAAGCAGAAAATCAAGAGCATCTTGATCAGGCCTCTGTTGCTGCAAATTCCCTCTTTGAAAGCTGGTGAAGCAACCAATTTAGAAGAACATTGGAAACCATCCTACCTCTCAATGTGTCTCTCATGACCTTTCATGCTACCAGACCATCTGCTAAGAGGCTGGCAGCCCAGCCTGGGCATGTGCTTTTCAGGATTTCAGATGAGGTAGAAAACAAACTGTATTGCAGTTTATGTAGTACACAATCTGTGTGTGCCTTAGTCTTTCCTGACTCCCAGATGGAGCTGATCGCCCTGGCCTTGGATGTTCATATTTCTTGAGACCTCTCTTGGGCACTTTCCACATTCTACATGGTATAAGAGTTGTTTCATGGAATCATAGAATAGGACTGCTTTAAGGAGCATCATTATTGGTCATCTTGCCCAACTCCCTCATTTTACAAAGGAGCAGACTGAATTCCAGAGAGCTGAAATACCCTGTCCAAGGTAGCATAGTAAATTGGTAATAGAGCTGAGGTTAGAGTTTAGATCACTAGTTTTCTAATCTAGCCTTTTTACTATCTCCCCTGTGTCTCTTATCTTATTTCCCTACTAAATCGTATGTTCCTTGAGGTCAGGGGCTGTGTCTTTTTCATTTTTTAATTTTCCAAGCTTTTAGCATAGGGTCTTTCATGGAGGAGGTATTAGATACGATGAACGAATGAATAAATGACCCATTGCCTACACAAGGTCCTAGTGGAAGTCAGTGAATTCACAAAATTTCTGAGGAACTCGGGGTATATTTATTTGAAAGTTCTGGATCTATTTCTCCCTTCCATTGTAGCATTTCCTAACCCTAGCTTTAGCTTCAAATGAACCCATTAATGATTTTCCTATAGGTCATAAGAACCATGTTAATTAAATATTAAGTATGCATCCTGACTCTATAATAATTAGATTGAGTCTATACACATAAATCTGTCTTGTTGCTTTATCTCTATACCATCAATTCAATTCCATAAGCATGTACTAGGTGCCTACTAGGTGCCAAATATTGCATTATAAAGACAAAATAAAACAATTCCTGCCCCCAAGGAGTTTACATCTTGAAAAATTCACCATCCCTCCCTCAGGTTCATCCATTTCCACGTATGGCCAGACTAACTCACTATGAGTCTTAAATGTACTCTTTCGGAAGGGTACCCATTTATGGTGCTAATTTATATGTCTGTTTAAGATAGGAAAAGACTAAATTACTTTTTTAAACTTCGTTAACTAAGGAAAGAGTGAAATATATTACAAGCCAGAAGCTCAAGAGTCTGAATAGCAAGTTACAGAACTAGGATTAGCAATTTTGCCACATAGAGCAGTCATCACAAAATGTGTCCTCAAATTGGCTTTTAAAGACAATTTCAATTGGGAATGGGGAGAAAGACTCCAGGGCACATATCTCCTTTGGGAGCCATACTAGAACACCACAATGCTGTTGACAGGAAGGCCAGATTACAGGGGAGCAAGCACTTTACTGAGGTGTGGCCAACAGGAGAGGAAGCAGGCCATTTGGAAATCTCAACCTATTTATGGCTCTGACCGCATATTTCAGCGGTGTTATAGAGGGGATTCCCATTTGGGTATGAATTAGACTAGTTGTACTCTGAAGTTCTTTCCAAGTCCAAGACTCTATTATTCTATGACTTTTATTCTAATCCTAACATGCTGTTTCTGCTTAGCACAATGACTCACACCTATTAAGAATTTAATAAATGTTTGTTGATGGACTGGCTGACCATAAAAATGTCATTTAGCCACTTTGTGGCTAAGTCACCACCTTTGTAACTGTCCCTACATCTACCCCGTGCCACTTGGTGAGGGTAAGGTCAACAAGACATGTGTAAAGCCTGTGGACCTCTTCAGAAGAAATCAGATAAAAATGAGAAGGCTTATTTTAAAATACATAAATTTACCTTTAAACCATCAACATAAAGACTTTCCAAAGGAAATAAACTTCTTAGCCTTTTATTATACTAATAGGTGGTCATTTCACAAAGGCTGCATGTCTTCCTATCCTTATACCATTGCCACCTGCTCAAGGAAAGTTCTCTTTCCTCTCTCTCACCCCATTTACCTTTTGAATTCTACCCATAATCCTTCAAAGGGCAGAGCAAATGATACCTCCTCCAGGATAGATGGCTGCCCTGGTCTCTCCCATTAGGAATAACTTTTCTCCTCTCAAAAATCTCACAGTACCGCTCCTATGGTTAGCCTGTTCTATTTCCCATAATCTTAATTTATACCTGTTTGTGTATTTTAACTCCTCTTCTTGACTGTAAATTCCTTGATGAAAAGGGCCAAATCATTTCTTTCTCTGCTTCTCTCTGCACCTCACACATTTCTCTGTGCATAGTAGAGCCTTAGTAGATGTCTGTTGAATAGTTAAGTTCTTAGGATTCAAAGGCTTTTAAAAGATTTTCCTGCCTGTTCATTTTTTAGAACAATACTCAGAGAAGCTTGCCGAGAATAAGGATCATTAGAATAAATATTTTGAATTATAATTGAAAGCACAGAAGATGGCCAGGGCAAGCTCTCAAAAAATGAAGACATTTTGCTATGTGTAAAGATCAGAAAATTATCCAGTTTGCCTGGATTATAGAGTGCACGTGAAACCCAGACACGGGAAGGGAACGGTACAAAATCACGCAGCTTCTAAGTGGCAAATTCAGGACTTGAACTCAGGCCTACATCCAGGCCTCCTTCCACTACTCAGTGTTGCCTCCCTTGGGTTGTGCCAGATGCTTTTTTTTCAGTATTTTTCCCTACTACCTATTGCAGAACTGGACTTGTAGCAAGCATTTGATAAATATTTGTTTAACTCAATCCAAACAGAATCATACGAATGTCATTTGATAGCCTGTATTGGAATCTGAAAAATCGCTGGTCTCTACTTCCTCAGTGCTATAATTCTGGAATGTGGTGCCTTTGTAAGAGACAGTCCCACTCACTTCAGCCTCCTGGGGGAAGAACAGGGATCTTCATTTGTTATTGGCAGCTGACTCAAAGTGAACAAGTATGTGAAACTTGAGAATGAAAGGAACCCAGCATATCCCAGCAAAGCCCTCTACCAGGCTGTGGGCCAGTTGGGTGTATGACTCTTAAATTACTTCTCCAGCCCTGAACTTGCTTTGGAGCTCTAGACTGAGAGTTCCAATTACCAGCTGGATAGCTCCCTTCGGAGGTCCTGCCAGTACCCCAAACTCAGCATCTCACAAACTGAGGCCACCCTTTCTCCAAACCTGCTCCTCCTGACTCCCATCTTTCTGATGATGGCATGACTCAATCACAAAGGCTCAATACCTCAGTTTTTTTATTGATCTTTTCCTCTTGCCCTTAAATCCAATTAATCGCTAAGTCATATAGACTCTATCTTCCTCCTGCCACTGTCCTAATTCCAGCCCACATTACGCTGACTTAGACAATTTGAAATCAACTTCTGTTATAACACAGTGAATGCTTAATAAATGTTTGCTTAGCGGAAAAAAATGACCAAAGGAATGACAATGATTTGTTGTCCTCTTCATTGGTGGCACTGATTTCTTTGATTACCACACTGAGGACAGCAGAAAAAGAAAGTGGCAGGGAGGGGAAGTAACAGTCTAGAAGAGCCTCCTAAACAGACCTGGAATGATTCCATTTATGTCAACAAATATTTATTTATTAAGTTCTTACAGGGCTGAAGATGCTATGTCACCAAGAGACTCAGTTTCTACTCTGCCTCTCTCCCTCCTTTCTCTTCTACCAGTTTACTCTTTGCTTATTATTCACCCTTTTCTTGGACTCATTCCATCCCCTTCCTTCTGGTAAGGTAGCAAGGGGGTAGTGAGAAGAGCCCTCGACGCAGACTTGGGTTTGAATCTTGTGACCTTGAGCAGGTCATTGAAACTCAATATGTTCAGCTATAATGAGATGGCTGAGCAAGAGAATCTACAAGATCTGCTCAGGTTCTAAATTTAGGGATCCCGTGATTATCATTCCTATAGTGACACTAAGAATTTCCTCCACTTTACCTGCCATTCCTTTTTACATCTACATCCTCCTTTATCCTCCCAACCTTGACCAAATTCCTGCTATGATTGGCTACTTACCTTGCTTCTCTTTTGTTCCTTAAGTTAGACTCCTGCGACTGCTTCTTCCTAGAGACTCTGGAAAGGGATCCAATGGATTCATTTTAGAGCCCAACCACTGAGTATTGAAGTGGTAACAGAGCTGGGCTGGGCTAAGTTTCTAAGTCAGCTTTCCTGGATCCTGTGCTTGAAGTAAATTCCTGTCCAGCTCAAACTGCTCTCAGTTAAGGTGCACCCTCCAGAGGTTTAGGGAGAACATATGATTTGGCAAGGTGGCTATTCCCAGTTGAGATGCAACTTCCAGAGGTATAAGGAAAATGTACAGTTTAATAAGGCAAATGGCTAATTAAAATATATAATCCCAACAGACCCGGATTTGAATTATCAGCCTGGAGGATGATAACCTATGACTCTCCCTGATCATTCTGCTTCACAGTCAAATAATAATGCTTGGTCTCTGGGATCCATAGTGTAGTAACTTGAGAAAGTTATAGGTAGAACTGTGACTAGAACCTAAGACCTCCTCTCTCTGGGGCTCAGTTTCTACATCTGTAAAAAGGGCAAGTATGGAGAGATGTAAGTTCTCTTCCAATTTTAGCATGATATGAGTCTGCAATTCTGAACACAATGCACTGATTCCTTCCTTCCCTTTGCCCTAAAGCAGAGGTTTCCCCAGCACTCAAGTGTCTGGCAACTTGTAAGTTAGGCCCATTGCCTGCCATCCAGAGCCTTCCTTCAGTTCAAACCTGTGTTTCTTTTCTCCCCTTGCAAAGCCCCAGAATCAAATGCCAAGTTGGGTGAGACATCTTGTCCTTTAGCATCTGAAAACCTGGAAGATGAGCTAAGGGCCTGTTTGCCCTTCAGAAGAGGACAAGTGGAACAGAGGGTGTTGCAGGGAGGTAGGCCCAGGGTGGAAGGAAGCTGTTTCCCCTAAGCTGATGCTATTTTTCTCTATCAGGTTCATTGTTCAAATGGTACCCTCAAGTATCACCGCCCCCCCAAAAAAACAAACAAACAAACCAGGAGCCAGCCACACCCTTTGTTGTAATTCACAGCTCTTTCAGACTTGATTTCCCTTAGGAGCTGAGTTATTAAAATTGAATGAATCCAGAGTTCACATATGTTGCCTGAATGCCACATTGTGCTTCCCCCTTTCCTTTTCTTCCTCTCTCTCTCTCTCTCTCTCTCTCTCTCTCTCTCTCTCTCTCTCTCTCTCTTTCTAAAACCTTGCTCTCATTGAGTGGCATACAAAAAAAAATCCCCCACACTCCCACTAAGAGGACTGAGACATGGGGAGCAGGAGCAGAGGAGAGGTTGTCGCCTCTAAAGTTCAGAAATAAAAATGACTTTCTCTTTTCAGCCGCTGTTCCCTGATGTGACACTGTGATCAGTATCAAATACTATATGGCAAGTATTTCTGTAGAGAGCTTTCTCGGCTAAAATAGATTTAACCTACCCGTTGCTCTTTGTGAGTCGAACAATGCGAGCGACAATAAAGAACGGCTATATTGTTAATAAATGAATAGTCCCGATTCTATATATTTACTGTTGTGCTCTGTGGATTACCTGCGAGGAATGTTTGGCTGACTCTATTGAGAAAGGTTATGCTACGGCGAAGGAGTTTAGCCGGCTTCGTGGTAATGAATCAATAGGGGCCTGCAATTAACGAAAGTTTCATTTTGAAATGGTAGGAGTTGCCTTTTGAAACAGGGTCAGTTTTCTCTACACCCTGCCTCCCCCCAGTCAAAATGCACCATCCGAGGTATCCTTCTGCTTTGGATGGCTCGATTTACAGGGGGAAAAATAGTCCAAAGTTTGGGTGGTGGGATAGGGAGAAGGACGAGTACAGTTTGAGAAGGTAACTTTTGTAACAAGGTTATAACGGTTATCAAGAATAAAATAAATGCTGTTTGTTTTCCTTCTTACAAAGGAGGGTTGGCCACGGACCGTATAGAGGGAAGGTATTTCCAGAAATGACATGTGAAAACAAAGATTTCCCTAAAACTTGATTTAAAAAAAATTTTTTAAAGGAATAAAATAATGAACCAGTCTGATTTTTGATGCATCTTCCAGGATGAGAAAAGGAACCGATAAAGGCAAGGTGGAAGGGTGAGAATATTCTGAGTTAACTCTTGAGTCAGGCAAACTCACGCTCAGCAGGAAGCCCAGGAACTTAGCTGTAAATTGGCTTTCCTCAAGCCCAATGCCCTTTAAATAGGCCAGCATAACCTGCCTTTTGGAATCCAGCTCTGAGACCCACCAAAGTAAGACAGGAGTTGGTTAGGAGGAGAGGGGGTGGGGCAGGCCAGTTTCTGATGTTTCTATAACTTTCTGCCTGTCAGTCCAGGCACACAGGGTTTCATTTACATAGACCCTGGCTGCTTATTATTAAATCAGGGCTGCTGGGGAAATGGAGTTAAATTAGGGGAGATCAGAGGCTTAGATAGGTAAGGATACTCTATAAGAAACTGCCTGTATTATATAAGACACTGTGGTTAAATCAACCCCAAGAACAAAGGAAACAGCCTGAATGAAGAAACTCCCTGAGCCGACTGCAGAAACCCTGCTGAGTTAAGGAAGTAAATACTGGAACCAATGGGCACAATAATATTTTTTTTAAAGGAGGCCTAGGCCTCGTTCTCAACCCCTGGAGCAACAGCTACCTCTTAGGGTTCAGTGTTTTCTGAGAAGGGGCCATCGAAGGACTGACAAGAGGGACAGGGGCATATTTTAGCAGAATAGGGGAGAGAGCCTTCGCCCCATCGGGAGGGCCAGAGGGGGTGCAAAAAGGGAATAGAGTCTTACTGATTGTACATTTTATTAAAGAACGGAGCACCTCTGCAAGGTATAGACAGTTCCTCTTTTCCCTATGAAACTCTCAGCAGAATGGCCCAGGAGCTGCCTCTCCAGGTGTATACCCGGGGTAAAAGTGAACAGCAAATGATCTAATCACCATTAATGTGCCGGCAGAAACTGCCAGCCTGACATCCCTCCTAATGGCTGACAAATGTCAGGGTGACTTGTATGCTTTTTTTGTTAATTGAATTGGTTAATTAGGTCCCAGAGGCCTAGCTGCTAATTATGAGCTGTAGTGGAATATGAGCTTTAAAAAAAATGATGCAAGGAAGTTAAAACAAAAGAGAAAAAAAAAAGCCCACCAAAAACTCCTTTGTGTTCTTTACAATCTGTACTGTTACCTTCCCTTAATTTCTGACCTGCCACATGTTACTGCCTTCTTGATGTGCTCAAAAAAATAGGGCAAGAGAACCTCCAAATCTGCCTTTTTCCATGGGAGCATCTGCTCAATCAGTTCCCCGTTCATTAATTTTCTGCCAATTAGCAAGGAAAAAAAAAATGGTAGAAGGGAGAGGGGAATTTTTTTTTTCAGATTTGCATCTTAATCTGCCACTTTGTGAAGAATGCTGTTTTCCAAAGTTAAATATTCCCTTCAGTTTGTGTGAAGGAGGTGGTAATGTTCCACCCAAACACAGTAATTAGCAGCGGGGAAATGGGACAGCCTGAGACAGCCCCACTTGTTGGCTCTACAAGGACTTTCCTGAAAAAAAAACTGCATGAGGCAACTACTGAAGGGAAGGGGATTTCATGGTGGGTCTCAATGTGGCTGGGTACTTCAACCACTTAGTTGCCCTAGTTTGAAGATCCAGCATATAACCTGTTTGCAGATTTGGGATTGTGCAGAAGTTCAATTTCCAGGGCTTTTACCAAATGAGTCTTGGACAAGTTGCTAGTGAAGGTCTCAGTTATGTTTCCATTGTGCCTAACTCTCAAGTTAGTGATGACCAAAAGTTTCTATCCAACCAGTAAGTCAAGGCTTTTGTCTCAAGGAATCTAAGTGCCTTACAAATCAGAGAGACAAAACCGAAAATATAAATAAAACATCTATTTGTATTCTTCTTGCTACTTAGGTCTATCCTTCCTCCTTCTACACCCCCAAATAAGGAGAACCAAAGCTTTGTGTGACTACGTAAGAGACAGAAAGAAATGGCCAACAAATAACAAGACACAATCACAATAGAGAAGCTTCATGGACCAGGTCACTTAGAAGAATAGAAAGGATGCGGCCTACTTTTTGGTTTCTGGAAATAGGAATTGAAGGTCTACAAGTCAGAGGGAAAAGTCAGATTTCTGCTGACTGTGGCCTATGCCTGAATCTAAGACTCCTGTCCACAAATGATGAACTAACCATGCCAAGAAGCATCAAGAATTCCCTGCCCATAGTGGGGCAATGACGGAAAAGCTTGAATAGTAAGAACTCCAGTTTGTACCAGATCTGAGGTCCATACTCCATATCATCACATAGAGTTGGAAGTCCAGTCTGGGCCCAGAGGTCTTGAGTCTTCCACTAACGACCAAGTACACTGGATGCAAGAAATGGACACCAGTTGGAAATGGTTGTGTTGTCTACCCTCCTTTTCCTGCTCAGAGGAGAAGCAGTCAGGAGACTGAACAAAACAAACTGTGCATTTCCTAGAATTCCTGGGTCTAGAGTGGCCGACGTACTATCTTGGAACTGCCTGGTTCAAGCAGAGGGTTCAGACTAGATGCTGTGTTACAAGAATGGTGGATCAAAAGAAGCAGCATTGAATAGTGAGTGGATAGAAAGTTAGGTTTGGTGTAAGAAGATCTGAGTTCAAGTCTCTCCTCTGACAAGTATGACCATGGAAAAGTAATTTAACTTCTCAGTGGTCACTATGTGTCAGTGAAGGTCTGTGTTGGAAGAGAGAGTTTCCCCATTGGCAGTTCTGCATAGCAAAGAAATAATGGATTTAGTCCCATTGAGTCCCATGTGAAGAGTAAAGCCCTGTATGTAGTTGAACACACTCTGTTGTTCCCAAGGGAATCAATCCCACTTTGACTAAAGCCTAGTGAAAGATAGTAACTTTAGGGATAAGGTAGGGGCTTGGGGTTTGGAGCTGATTGCGATTGAGGAAATCTATACTAACCCTACCCCACAGACTGCCAGTCAGTAGAGCCACCCAGAGAGAGACAGAGCTTGGTTACAAAATGGTGTCCAATCTCCAAGAGCAATGGAGAGCTCAAATTCCCCAGTACTTCTGCTGAGCAGGGGGAAATGTCATAACTGCCAGGATGGGTTTGGGACTTCCTGCGCTCAAGATCCTTCCCTGACAATAGGTTTAATTCAGTAACTAGTGGCATCACCTGGTGGCTAAACTTCTCACTATTGACAATGCCTAAATAACTCCAGAAAGGCAGGGGGTTATGTGGTGGATAGAGTTCTGGCCTCAGAGTCCTGTCCACATTTGATCTATATCAAAACCAGGCTCAGAAAACTCTCTAATACCCCCAATTACAGAACGATTGTACAATACAGGCCTCATTTTGTACTTCCACATTTTGTAGTCCACTACCTTCATTTTCATTCATTCTCTGAAGTTACAAATGGATGCTGTCCTGCTGTGTTTCAATGTTTATCTGCTTTGTTGGAAGGAGCCCCCACATCAGAAATGCCCACACCAATAAAATCATGGGTCCTTCATATGCAAATACATTCCCCTCATTGGGATACTTTCCTATCTTTTGACAAGTAACTAGAGGTCTTTCTATCTGCTCCAGACACATCTCACGATTGCCTACAATCTTGTAGATTCTTGGAATTGTGGTAGTTGGGCCCTCGCTTCTGATTGGCAGAAAGATATCTGAGGAAGTTAGAGGTGCCAACAGGACATGGGGCAAACAGAATGCACTAAAAGCTGGGAAGCCCAGATATCTGATAGGCTGGTCTTATTCCTCAGGGAAGGAATAGAAGGAAATCAAGGTAGGGAGGCAAGAAGGAAATGAGAAAGATTGACTCAAAGACCCTTTGTCTCAGCTTCGGAAGTTTTGCAAAATTAGTGCTATATACATGGAAACAATTTATAAATATACATTGAGAAATACACATCTGAATAACTTATTAAGGGCCTGCGTTTGCTTTCATGTAATCTCTAAAAATATATTTAGGATATCATTATTAAAATATGTAGAACGCTTGCCAAGCTGGATTTGGCTGCTAGAGGAAGAAACTAAATTACTTGGACTTCACACTCTCAATTCTTTCAAAATCCAAAGGCCAAAAATTGCCTGGCATGAGGAAAGTATCTGCAGCAATGTAGATGCCACATCAGGGGATGGGTAAGTATGAGGACTTTATTTTACTGATCCAAGTTCTTTTCATATTTAAATTCTAATTCAATGATCCCTGGTCTGAGGCAATCTCGAGACTGGACCTCCTCTGGGGAATGCATTTTTGATCCCTCTTAAGCCCAAGGGGGCAGCGAGGCAGTGTACTGTGTACTGGATAGAGCACCAGGTTTAGAATCAGGAAGACTCATCTTTGTGAGTTCAGATCTGGCCTCAGACACTTACTAGCTGTGTGACCCTGGGCAAACCATTTAACCCTGTTTGTCTCTGCTTTCTCATCTGTAAAATGAGCTGGAGAAGGAAATGACAAACCACTCTAGTATCTTGGCCAAGAAAACTCCAGATGAGGATATGAAGAGTTGGACATGACTGAAAGGACTGAGGGAGTCTGAGGGGATTCTGGAAATCCCTTCAGACTTCTCTTAAGGTCTCCAGCACCTGGGAACAACTCAGGAAGAAGCTGTTTGCAACCAGTCAACATCCTGGCAAACAGTACATCATGCTAGAAAGTCTTCAGGGGAGACAGATTCTGGTGCACAGGTTTGAAATCATCAGACTTCATGGGAAGTTGAATAGTATGGCAACCTGCATGGGCGAGTTAACTTCATTGTAGGAATCCAAAGAAAACAAAAGCTCTCTAAATTATCTCAGAAGACTGTGTGTCTATCATGCTCGTCAAACATTAGAGCTAGAAGCGACCTTAGACATCTAATTCAAATGGCCAGATGACCATCTGAGACTGTCATTTTTTGCCTACATTCATATTAAATATGTGAATATATCTGAAAACCTCTCCTCTAATGCAGACTGGCTGTGTAGCCCTGGGCAAGTAAGTCATTTAACCTCTCAGTAGCCTGAACAACTCTCTAAAAATAAATTGTAAAGTAGGGGCTGATTTGTAATGGTAAAGGATGGTCCCCCACCCAGAAGTTCCCTCATCTAGATGTTTCCCATATCAATGAAATCACAGGTCCAGTCCCTATATGCATATGTATGTATGTATGTATGTATACACACTCATGTGAATCACTATGCTTCAATGTTGGAAGGGGCTTCTAGGTCATCTCATATATGACAATGAAAACCCTTGATAGCACATGTGACAAATGGTCATCCAGACCTTGCTTGAAGACTTCCAGTGAAGGGGAACCTGCCACATCCAAGGGCAATCCATAATATATTTCATTTTTTTGTTAGGATGTTTTGCAGAGAGAGAGAAGGGGTTCACATTTTCCTTTCTGGTAGAAAAGCCCTACAATTTATGACCATTTTCTCTTATTCAGTCTTTGGCAGAAATGAAAAATAACTAACCACTGTCCTTGGCATCTTCCTTAATCATACTTAGAATCATGAAGTAGGAAGGAAGTTGAGCAATCATCCTTTAACTCAATCTACCATGCCTCAGCTTGGTAAGATGACATTTCACTTATTGGTGGAGGGAATTATAGTAAGTACAAGGCATTTTTCTATTATAAACTTATACTTAGAGAGTTTTAAACTCTAATACAGTACTGGTAAGTGGGATGGGGTCTGCTGGTAAGTATTTAACAACTGGCTCTTCAGAAAAGAGCAGGACTGTATTTTTAAGTTTAATCTATATTATTCACATTTTTGCCATCACTTTCCTAAGTCTAGACAGTCAACAAAATAATTAAATCCTGATATTGTAGCGCTTGCAATTTCAGTTTCTTGTTGTAAATGCTCACTTAACAATCTCTTCTCATTAGAACTGGCTCCAGTGCAGGAATCCTAAAACAAGAGAAATGGATAGAACAGACAAGAGAACCATAGAAAAATATGGGACAGCTAGGTGGTGCAATGGATAGAGTACCAGCCCTGGAGTCAGGAGGACCTGAGTTCAAATCTAACCTCAGACACTTACTGGCTGTGTGACCCTGCTCAAGTGACTTAATTCTGATGGACAGAAGGAAGGAAAGAAGGAAAGAAGGAAGGAAGGAAGGAAGGAAGTGAGGAAGGAAGGAAGGAAAAGATAAAATAGCATATATTCACTGGGCTCCAAACAGATTTGCTATCTCAGTTCCACCAAAGAAGTGGGAGGCAGGAGCCACTTGGAAACAGGCACTTGATGGTGTGTCCATCAGAGGGTCCAGTTTGTAAACCTCAAGGACTATTTGTTCTACTAGTATGAAGCTTCCAGTTTCAGGAATGGTAGCCATATTTTATATGCTTCATGGTCTCATACCAATATGACCTCTAAAGAGTTCAGAATTCAGGTGCTGGTTTAGGGCAATAGGTATAGAAGACAAAAACCAGCCTTAACCATTCTTTGGGAAACCTGATTCAAGAAAACCAAGTAGGTCAAGAGTGACCAAGTACTAACTTTCAGGGGCCAAAGCCCGTGAAACCTTTAGAAAAGTAAATGAGGGGGACTATAATATTCTATGCAGGCCTAAAGGCAGACTACTTGAATTTTTTTAAAAACTATTTTGTGGCTAACCCCAAACCACTCAGGAAGTTATTAAACGCATTAACTCAGCAAAATCAACCCACTTCATCTTCCACCTCTTATTTGTGCCAAAGGAAGTCATGTTTCCATACATGGAGTCCAAAGGTAGGGCTCAGACACAGGCTCCAACAATTTCTTAGCAGCACAGAATGCAATGTTGTGAGCTTCACCTTCTTTGCAGGGAGTGGGGATAAGGAAGAGATATCTGAGAGTGAGATTTGAAATTCAAGTATTCCTGACCTCAGAGCCTTATTCTACACTGTACCTCCCTTGGTGAACTTTGTTATTGAAAGTAAGAAATGGACAAAAATACAGATACCTTTTGACCCAGAGATCCCACTGTTAGGTATGTAACCCAAGGAGAACAAAAACAGAAAAGAAACCTCTTGCATACACCAAAATATTCATAGCAGAACTTTTTGTAGTAAAAATGAAAATGAAAAATGAAAGCCTTTGACAGCAGTATGTTCATCTAGCCTTTGCTATAACTAGAACTTTGCAAAGAACTAGAAAGAAAGTCTATGCTCAAGTTAGGAATGGCTAGACAAATTGTCCTACATGAATGTAAAGAAATTATCACTCTAAGAAAAGATAAGTATGAAGAATTCAGAAAAGCAGGGGAAGACTTATGTGAACTGATTCAAAATGAAGTAAGCAGAACCAGGAAAGCAATATTTGACCAAAATAAGATAATGACCAAAATAAGATAAATAGAATAAAAACAACCAAACTCTTCTTCCCACCACCTCTGCAATTTTGTACACTGTATGAATATAATGAACAAACTTGGTCCTGAAGAAGAGATGAGAAAATCCCTTCTTTCTTTGTGGAGTTGAGAGATCATGGGTGTAGGACATCGAATATACTATCAGATTCCTGGATGGAAGAGAGGTAGGGATATATTTGGAAATGAAGTTTAGGTTAAAAACATCAATAAAAATATTTAAAGGAAAAAAGGGGGAGAACAAAACAAAGGACTAGAGTAGGACACTGAGATCACATTAGCAATAGCTGACAAAAAGTAATACTAGAGACATCTAGCACCGCCAAAGTGATCAGACCCCCAAACTGGTTGAAACAAACAGTATTTCAATTATATTGGAACAAATCAGTCTTTCTAGTTAGGAAACTGAAGGAGGAAGGGGAGGCCCAACCTTAAATTAAATGGTCACAAACATATTTCCTTTAGGAAGTAGAGGAAAAAGAAAACAGACAAGCCAGAAACAGCTAGATCTTTTCCCTTTATCGTTTTCAAGTCTCTGTAGGGAGAAACTGACAGAGAACCAAGAGTGTTTTGGACCAATGAGTTGGTGAGAAAAGAAAAAAAAAACCCTTCCAAAACTAGCTTTTTTTTTCTTCCCTTCCTCCTATGCCCCTCCTCCATGTTTTTGAAAAATCTGATTAACTTCTTTGGTGTTCAGTCAGCTGGCAGAGCTTGGGGACTTGGGTGAGGGAGAAAGAAAAGGGAGAAGAATAAAGAGAGAGGTGGTGGAGGAGGGGACTTGAGACAGGAGGAAGAAGGAGGGAGGAATGAAAGGAAGGAAGGGAAGAAATGCAGAAAGGAGGAGAAAGAAATAGAAGAGGGGGAAAGAAAAGAAGAAAAGAAAGGAGGAAAAGCAAAGGAGAGAAATGAGATGAAGGAGAAAGAAGAAGAGGAGGTAAAGGAACCGGAGAAAGAGAAGAGGGAGAAAGAAGAAGAGGAGGAGGAAAGGAGGAAGAGTGGACACCCTGAGTCTGACTCAGCCCCCTCTCTGACCATGGCAGACATTTTTAATCTTGCCTGCCTTCTGAATATTGACTGGCTGGGCATTGACATCCCACCTGCTGAGGCTACTTTCCTTATTGATAACCAATGGCATCTTGTCTAAAGTTCAAACAGCGACAGGCAGCTTTCATGTTTGTAAACAGTATTGATCTGCATAAATAAACTGGCCATTAGAATTCGGGATTAAACAAGAACGAGTATAGAGCATTTGTGAGATTAAATCCGGAAGCAGTTAATTAAAAATGAGCTAGGAACCCGGAGCTGTAAACAGCGACCAATTAATGCAAATGTGTCTCAATCTATGAGTTCCCACCCCCCCCTTCAAAACACCCCCATTTCAGCCCAGGCTTTTTATTCTGCTGCCAATATTGTCCCCAGGGTAAAAACAGGTCCAATTTTGAACTGCGTTTCACCAAGCCCCTGGAGTATTTCAGTGCCAACATCCCCAAAATAGGAGTTAATCAAGATTAGCAACGATAAAGGGTCTATAGGAAAATTTTAGTATAAGTGAGTACAAAGTGAGTGAGAATGATAATAACATATAGTGGCATAAATGTATATGTGTGTGTGTGTGTGTAGCATTTTATGGTTTGTGAAATATTTTGTGTTATTTCATTTGATCCTCTCTGAAGCATTATTCCTGTTTTACAGTTGGGGACACAAAGTCACAGAGCAGTTAAGTGACTTGTTCATGGTCACCCATCTAACAAAGGTCTGAGGGAGAATTTCAACTCAGTTCTGTCTTAAAGTCCATCTCTCCTCCTACTGTACAGCCTAGTTGCTGCTAGGCATAATAAGGTGGAGGTCACTGGTCAAGGTCACTGGGTTAGTATTAGAGGCAGGAGATAACTCAAGACTTCCTCACTCCAAGTCCAGCAGTCTAACCACTCTACCAGGTTCCCTCTAATAAATGGGAATAGAAGACACGGGGCTGTTGACAGGGTCAAAAGAGAGGAAAGCATATGAACGTCCTTTAAAAAGCTGTAGGGATGTAGGCAACGTGGTTCGGAGGGAAAGAAGCCTCAATTTGGAGTCAGAGACCCCGGGTTCAAATCCTGTTTCTGTAACTTGCTACCTGAACGATCTTGGGCAAATTGAGTCTCACCTCTCCCAGTTGTAAGGTGAAAGTACACTTACGATCATAGATCTAGAGTTGGAAGGAACCTTAAGAGGTCACCTCTTCCACTCCTTTCATGGTACACAGGATGAAACTGAGACCCAGATTGGTCAACTGGCTTGTCCAAGGTCAAATGAACAGGCTTATGGACCCAGGTCCTCTGACTCAGATTCAACGTTTGCTCCTGTCCACCAGGTTGCTCTAATCTCAGGCAAGGAACAAATTCAGAAATCATGTAATCAAATGCCTTTTTTTAAAAAAAAAATATCTTTACAGATGAGGGAAACTGAGAATCAGAGATATTAAATATCTTGGCCAGGCTCAAGTAGTAACAGAAGCAGGATTTAAAACCAGGTTCCCAGACTCCAAATGCAGCACTCTTTCCATTGAGTTGTGACCTCTAAGGTCCCTTTCAGATCTTAATCTGGGATCCCATGACACTAAGAGTTATACAAGCATAAAGGAGTCGTTATTAATTATTATTAGAATCTGAGCTCAGATCCAGCCTCATGCACCTACTAGACCCTAGGCAAGTCCCTTAACCGCTATTTGCCTCAGCGTCCTCAATTGTAAAGTGGGGATTGAAAATGGCATCTACCTCCTAGGGTTACTGCAATGACCAAAGGAGATAATATTTGTAAAGTGTTTTGCAACCCTTAAAGTATTATGTACATGCTAACTATTATTATTTTTCCATCTTTACTTTTAAAATACCTTTTATTGATGTAAAAAGTCACCATAGTTTCCCCTGGTATCCCTCCTCTTCCCCCTCCCAGATAGCCACCCACATATCAAATATTTTTATACCAAAATTTTTAGAGCTAAAGAAAGAAAAAGAGGAGGAAAAATCAGCATAACTGATCAACACACCTGAAAAGTCTGAAAATATGCGCCATATTTGTGCCATTGTGGCCCTCTCACCTCTGCAAATGGGTGGGGTGGGAGTATGTTTTCATATCTCTTCTTTAGAGTCATGTTTTAGTCTTTATTATTCTGCAAAATCCACTTCTCATTTTTCGTGACTGTCTTTTCCACTTCCATCCTTTTGTTATTGTGGTCATTATCATTATTAATTATTAGTTATGCAGATCTCCCACATCCATCACCCACGGACCCTCAGCACATGCTGGCGTTCTTATTCAGGTCACAATAAAGAGAATAGCCATTAGTCTAAATAGCAAGGTGACTGAATTGTGCAAGGTTGGGAAGAAACTCCAAGAAAGAGTCAGGGAGCAAGCAATATTCTGTTCCTGATATGAGTGAGGTTAGCTCCAGGATTGGAATGCTTAACTTATGTGCTTTTCAAGCTTAATCATAAGTTACAACAAGCTACACCCCCTTGGGGTATTTCATTTACATCATTTTCTCTCCCAGGGGGCTAGAGGAAGAAAAAATATCCGCTGCACAGCTTTGGAAATTAACTGCTTGTCACTCACCAACTTGGAACAGGATTTGGAGATCATATCCTTTGCTCCAGAGCCCTGGACAGGTTCTTCCATTAAGGAGGGAGACTGCAGCTGGGAAAAGACAGAATGCAGCAGTCGGGGAGCTCAGCTCCAATGATGAAAACCAGTTGCAGGCAGTTAGCATGGTAACAATGAGGCTTGGTAATCTTAGGGCCATCATTTATCTGGAGATCTCTAAGCACCCTGTACACAGAAATTATTTAACCTTGTAGCATTAGCTTTTTGAAATAGAGAGCAAGAGAGCATGTTTGAAGAAGAAGAAGAGAGTATGCACACAAAATAACTTCCCTCATTCAAACAGAAAGTGCATTAGACTGAGTAGTCAGGAGACGGAGAGGCTGGTCCCCACCCTGCTACAGCTGTGTAGTGTGACCTTGGGTGAGCTGCTTTTCCTCTCTGGGTCTCAGTTTTCTGAGCTGTAAAAACAGGGGGGTTGGACTAGGTGATTTCTAAGGTTCCTTTTAGCCCTGACATTCTATGACATCTAAGTCCCTTAGACTCTGCTGGCCAGTTTGGAGGATGCTGTGACTGACTATAAAGGAAGGAGGCTAATTGTTTAAGAGAAATACATAGATAGCTCCATCCACTTCAAAACACTCACTCGGAAAGTCTGTAAGTATAGTGGAAATAACATTAGACTTAGAAAAACCTGGGTTCCGATCTCCCCTTTGGAACTCATCAGTTGTGTGGCCAAGGGTGAGGCCTTTCATTTCTCTGATCCTGTTTTCTCATCTACAAAATGGTGGTGGTGAAACTTGTCCTGACTCCTTCATGGAGTGGTCATGAGGCTAAACTGTGATCAAAACACTATTTAAATGTTAGCTGCCATCATGTTGTGACTGCTCTTCAACCAAGGAAAACGGTCTTATTATTTTAAATCCTCACACCTCGCTTTTAATGGAAGATGCGCAATTCAGCTGGATCCCCCTCCCTGTTTGCCAGACAATTTCAAATGACTCTGGTCTGTTTTCAAAAGTAAAATTTACTTTTAAAGGGCAATAATTTGCCACTGTTGACTACAGTCAAAGCAACTTGCCACTGTCTCTGAAGGAAATTCATAGGCCACAAGATGTAGAACTAAAGGGGATTTTAGAGAGCTCGTTCAAGTCTCTCAATTGGAAATTGAGGTCCAGTGGGACAGAATGGTAATTAGGGAAGAAAGACTGAGACTTTTCTCAGGAAGCCAAAATGTATACAATCCTGATAGTACTCATCATATTCCAGCAGCATAAAAAAATAACAGCTTAGTAACTAGTTAGCCAGAACAATTAGTTAAAATAGATGGCATGAAATGGGAAATAAGATGTTCAGGCAATGGGCTACAGAAATCTATCTTGCCCTACAAGAAAATAGAGGGGAAGGAGATGAGAGAAGGAGGGGGTGGGTGTGATAGGAGGGCAGATTGGGAGAAGGGGTAATCAGAATGCCTGCCATCTTGGGGTGGGGGGAGGGGAGAGATGGGGAGAAAATTTGGAGCTCAAAGTCTTGTGGAAGTGAATGTTGAAAACTAAAAATAAATTAATTAATAAAAATACTTTAAGTAAAGGGCAAAAAAATAAAAATAAAATAAAATAGATGGCATGCCAATAGCTGTGCCCCAATGTCCTAGGTGGAAAAATTACTAGGTATAGCTCTGTAGACAGCTGTAGTGATTTGTCCAAAGTCAGAAGATAGTAAATACCAAAGCTAAGACTGGAACCCAGGTCCTTTAACTTCAAATTCAACACTTTCCCACACAATTCTAGAGATTCTAACTATGTTGTTGAGGATGCATTTTTCTTGTTTTATTTTGTTTTTAAAACTGGCAGTATCTTTACACTGACCGTAGATTCTTTCTTTTTTTTCTTTTTAAAAATATTTTAACATTAATTTTTTAAAGTTTTGAGTTCTAAATTCTCTCTCCCTCCCTCCAGCCACTCCCCCAAACCCTCCGTTGAGAAGGCAAGCAACATGACATCAATTGGTATCTTCAAAGGAAATGCTTTGAAAGTGCAGATGCTCATTTGGATGTAGAAATTCTGGTATTTGTTAAATTTCATTGAATCTTATAGTCACCGTAGGTACTTTAGTTAGTGTGAGTTCCCTATGATTACAAAGCATTTTTAAATCAAAGAAGAGATAGCTACAGATAGACTTATAGATTGTTAAAGCTTGAAATGTCCTTAGAGATCATCTAGTAATCAGAGGTGGGGAACCTCTGGCCTCGAGGCCACATGTGGCCCTCAAGGTTCTCAAGTGCAGCCCTTTGGCTGAATCCAAACTTCACTAAACAAATCCCCTTAATAAAAGGGTTTGTTCTGTAAAACTTGGACTCAGTTAAAAGGCCGCACCCGAGAACCTAGAAGGCCACATGTGGCCTTGAGGCTGAAGGTTCCCCAGCCCTGATAGTTTAACCTCCTCATTTAACAGGTGAGGAAATTGTAGTTTAGCTAGGGGGAGTGAATTGTTCAAGGTAATGTAGCTAGGCAGTGGGTGAGTTCTGATCCCAGCTCTGCTACTAAGAACCTGTATGACCTTGGGCAGGTCATATTTTTCTTCCCTGGGGCTCATTTGAATCACTGGTAAAAGGAACCTGTAAATCCTAAGATCTATTCCAGCTCTTAGAACTTTAAAATTATGTTTCTGTCACTTTTTTTTTTTATCATTTGGGTCCATGGAGTTAAGGGCCAATCAGGGTTGAGGTGTCATTGTAGCTTGAGTCTTTGACTAAGAATTAGGAAGATCTCATTTCCAATCTTATCTATACACTAGCCACGTGGCCCTAGGCAAGCTGCTTCTGTTTCCTCATCTGTAAAATGGAAGACTAAATAGAGGAGTCTATGTAAAATACTTTGAAAACCTTAAAACTTTATTGAATGTTACCTGCCATCAGACATGAGCTCTTTGAAGACAAGAGCTGTCTTCCTTTTCTATGTGTACTCCCCAGTGCTTAGCAGAGTGCTTTGCACATAGTAAGCACTTAATAAATGCTTTTTCATTCAATCATATAATTGTCAGTGAGTACCAGCAAAGTGCAAACATTATTATTCTGGAAAATGACTCCCCTTGGCAAAGTAAAGATCAATCATTTAGAACGAGCTGGGGACAAAAGTAAAGAGATGGGTAAAGTTGGATCTCTTGTAAAGATATTCCTTCATACAACTATAGATTATGTCTATTCTTCTCCAGGCTAAATATTCATCCAGTTTTTTCTTGTAGACATCCTTTCCAGTCATCTCACACTAGTGGTTGTGATTTCCTCATCATACATCCTTTGCTCAAAAGAGGGAATTAGAATATTATTGGAATATGAGTCTGTTAGATGTCTGATTTGGGAAATATGACCTCTTGGTCTACCATATTACATAATAATGATAATGGTATCTATAGAGCACTTTCCCACTTGCAAAGTGGCTACTGTATATAATATGCTACTTGATTCTCACAACAGCTCTGTGAGGCCAGCAGTATTAGTCTTATCTTAAAATTTAGACTAAGAGAAGTAATGAAAGTTCATAGGATTATGGGTTTTGAAGGGATTTTAGAGATTTATTTTTAGAGATTTAGTTTAAACCTCTCATTTTATAAATGAGTAAACTGAGGCCCAGGGAAGGAAAGTGAATTTGCTCAAGGTCATATAGGCAATAAATGGTAGAACCAGGTCTCTGATTCTAGACCCAATATACTTTACACTCTTTCCATTTCCACTCAAAAGGGAGGGTCATTATCATTAGGATATTTTCATATCTTTAGCTAGCTACTAGACAAGGCAACCATATTGGATGTTTATATTTGGAATCCCAACTGCCCAAATTGCATTCCAAAGCATGCTGGGTCTTTCTCATGAGCTCTTGGGATATGATCGGGATAGTAATGGATGGCCTATAAACCACAGGACATAGAAGACCGCACTATACGTGCAACCCCCGCCTTCCATAATCCACATCAATGTGGCAGTCATCACATCACTAATCAAATATTCGATCTGCATGAAATAAAGGATGATATTTTCCTCTGTGCTGGACATAGATTCAGTTGATTTTCAAAGACCTAAAAATTCTGACTAGGGCCATGATGAAAGGTGTGGCCAGGGTTGCATGACTATGAGCTAAACCGAGAATGTGGCTAGCCCAGTAGAGGGCTTTTAAAATAGTTTCTGTTTCTGAACTTGAATATTTCAGTGTTCCCCTCTTCCTGATTCTTATAATGATTTCTATGTAAGTATATCTAACCAGTGCTGTTGCTCCTGCCTCCACAGTCCCTTGTACTGTTCATTTCCTGCCGTTCCTTTTGTTAATTGCCATCCCCTAGTGATTGCCATCACCCTAGTTGAGACCCTCACTATCTCTCTCCTAGATAACTGTAGTAACTTCCTAACTAGTCTTCCTGCCTATCCTTTCAGCCTTCTCTTGAACGCTCTCTGTCATGTATTCTATGCTGCTGTCAAACTGTGCCGTACACTCGTCTTACCCTTTCTCATACACACGTCTATATTTACACCATCCTGCAATACCATCCCTGTCTTTCACTTGCCCCATCATTTTCACTTATTGTAATCTTCCTCATCCTTCGAAATCCAACTCAAATACCATCTCCTCCATAAAGTCTCACAGCCCTCTGTACCTCTCCAAGGTGGACTCTATATTACATCAAGCTATCTTTTTGTTTTAGGTGTATATTTGCTCCCTCACCTTTAGCTTCCTATTACTTTCATTGCTGTGTCCTGTTTAGAGGCTAAAAAAGGGTGTGTTGCGCATAATAGGCATTCAACAAATGTATGCTGAAGCAAATTATTAACAACAAAAATATTAAAATTACCATTAATAATCTACATTTCTATAACCCTTTGAATTCTTTCTTCATAACAACAATCTAAAAGGTAGACCGGCTATATGTTATATCCCCATCTGATGGATGTTGAAACTAATTTTCCTAGTGGGAAGGGAAGGGAAGGGAATTAATTTGCATTAACATACTTGTGTGTATATATATATATATGTATATATATATACATATATATATATATCCCTCCCTCCATGACATCTGTATCACTTCTACTTTTGTATCTGCAAAAATTAGCACAATGCCTTATATGCTTCATTAATGTTTGCTGAAATTAATGAACTGAGGTTCAGAGACGGTAAGGGATTTACCCAGAATTATACAGCTAGTAAGTGCCAGGGCACGAATTTGAATCCACATCTCCTGACTCGAGGGCCAATGCCTCTTCTGAGAGACAGAGACAGAAACACAGAGAGATAGAGACCCAGACAGACAGACAGAGACAAAGACAGAGACAGACATAGAAACAGAGAAAAAGATATCAAGTGGAAAGTCATTGACGAAGGTATACTTGGGTGCCTCTTAAATGAGGGTCTGGGAGCATAGGGAAAAGGACCATCTTCTAGAGCAGTGATGTCAAATTCATAGAAATGGGGGCTATGAAACCATATATAAAAATCCCTATCAACTGTATATTGGCTTAGAAAACCACATATTAATATTATCTATGCTGTGTTATGTTTTTATTTATTTTGTTAAATATTTCCCAATTATATTTTCATCTGCTTTGGACCTCCCTCAGGAGAGTTGTGTTGTGTATACAGCCCATGGGCCATATGCTTGACACTTCTGCTATAGAGCTCTGCCATGGCATCAAGCAGTTTCCCAGGCACCCCAGCTCATAGAATATCTCCTCCCCAAGCATTCAACAAAGCAGGAATCACTCTGCTGGCCCAAGAGCTGGAAAGCATGAAGTGTACATTTGGGGGCAACTGTGAAACCCATGTCTACACCATACCAGGGCAGGCACAGGAGTTCTCAAACAAGACATGGATTTGTATATATTTCTTCTGCGTAAATACTACCACATGTGTCTAAAGTCCTTGGATCATTTACTCTATGCTGACATGAGTCCCCTCGGAAGAGTTACTATTTGGTTAGGTAAATGTTTTTCCCTCTGAGCATTCCCCTTCTCCCTTCCCCTTCCCTTTCCCCTTCTACCCCCTCCCCAGTCCCCCATCAATATCTTACAGATGTTAGAACAATACCCTGAATGAATAGTTTCCCACAGTGGAATGCCTGTATGGTAAAGAATGCAGAAATGATTTCTAGCTGTTTCTGACACCGAGCCTTAAGTCTGGCTGAGGCACCCACATTCTGCTGCTCATGGACTGAGGACTCACTCTATCACTTACTGCCAAGCATTAAATGCTTGTTCCATAAACCTGGTGTAGATTATCACTTAGCTGTATAGATGTATCTAATAGAATTAAATAGTTTGGCTCCTGACCAGTAACAGATGTGCTACATATAATGCAACAGTAATGAGATTGAAACCACCATGTAATGCCAAGGGAAGAATGGAGGAGAATTCACGTCGCTCCAGTGAAGCCGGGAATGCTGAGTGAGAAGTAAACGGAAAGGAAGGCTATTTATTTGAATTAAACAAGCTTTAACTTTCTAATCCCTGGATTGATACCTTCCACAATCTTCTGGTATCCTGGTGAAGGTATACATCGTGGTTAAGTGTAGTCTGTCCCATATTTGGGCAACGCCACGGATTGGTTTGTCTGTGTGGCTTTTAGCCTAGAGCTAACCCAGCCTCGAGATTTTGTAATCAGATTATGAAGGACCAAATCTTAACTGAATATCAGTGGAGTTTGCCTATGTAACCAGAGCCAGCCGGGTCAGAAAGTGAGAGTTAGGAAGAGGAATGTCTCGATGGGGACAAATCAGAACCAGTCTGGGGTCTTGGTGTGGCCTCTGACATGTTGGTTTTGGTGAATGGAGTATTCGGTCCCATCCTTCCCTCTGAGGAATTCCTCAGAATTAGGACCAGCTGCTGGGGGAGGGTGCTCGGCCCTGGCAACATCACTCTGTGGACCTGATTCCTAGGTGCCTGGAGCCAAGGCCTGGCTCATATCTTAGGTTCCTGCTTACATGAAGGCTCATCTCCCACTTCATCTTTCGCCTTTTAGTATCACAGAATCTTACAACTGGAAGAGGCCAGAACAAAAACTCTAACCAACCAAAGCAAGTGGTTATCCAGCCTTTGTTTAAATCAATCAACTGACAAGCATTTATTAAGCTCCTATTACATGCCAGGCTCAGAGCCAAGAAATGAGATAGTCTCTGCCCTTAAGGAGTTTGAATTCTACTGGGGAAAAGAACATGCCTCCTTCGCTTCCTTACATCTCCCTAGCTCCTTCTGTTCTGCCTCCCACCCCACCCCCCAACATCTTCCTCCAGAAGAATTGAGAAGACTTTGTTGTTTTTCTTCCTTTCCTCCTTTACCTTTTAAATTAGATCAGTGGTTCTTAACTTTTTTGTGTGTCTTGGACCCCTTTGTAAGTTGGTGGAAGCCTATGGACCCATTCTCAGAAAAATGCTTTGAAATGCATAAAATACAATACATAAAATTACAAATGAAAGTGATTACATCGAAATATAGTTACCACGATTTTTTTTAAGGAACATGTTCATGCAACCCAGGTTAAATATCCCTGATTCTGATGGCCTAAGAACTTGGATCTTTGGAACCTGATCCTTCCCTCTCTGTTCCACTAGCCAGCTCCAGAGACTTATATTTCAGTACCACCAGGATCCAGGATTTTATCAAGTCAGGCATTTAATCCTCTCTCCTCCGTCCTGGTAAAGATTGTAACCCTGCTTGACAAGCAGCCTTTAAAAGCTGATGTGGCCAAAAAGTCCTTCTCACAGACATCCTGATAATGTCTCTATGAATCCTGATAATGTCTCTGTGAATGGGCCCATATCTGAAGTTTCTCCATGTATCTTAGATCTAAGTACATAGCCTTTGAGTATGCAGGGTCACTTTCAGGTCAAGATGAGGCATCAGAGTAAGTCTTTCATAAACTAGGACACACCTCAAAAATACCACTGTTCCACGTATCTTGCCCACACTGTGGCTCTAGGTCTGATTCTGGGCATGGAACATATGAGCTGCCTATCCCTGGTAAATGTAAGCCCATCAGGATGCAAAGGGAGGGAAGCAGAACCAGAAAAATAATATATATGCCTACACCTGTGTAAATGGAAAGAGTGAAACAAAATTAAATTAAGCATCGTATAATAATGATGACCAAATATTTTTGGCCCTGGAGAAGAAAGATGGAAAAACTACTCCCTCCCTTCTTTGCAGAGGTGAGGGACTATGGATATGGGACATTATAGTCAATATGTTGGTTAGTTTTAGAGAAATGTTTTTTCCCTCTTTCTTTTAATTCCTTATTACAAGAGATGGCTGGGGATGGGGGAAGAGGGGAGGGAGGATAAGGGAGAGGGATGAAGAAGACATAAAAATAAAAATGTCAAGAGAATTTTTTTTAAAAATAAGTTAGTAAATGGAAAGATCAGGACACAGGCATAATAGGATTTGATACTGGGAACTCTGATGGAGGGGTAAAGGAGAGAGCCCAGGCACAAAAACAAAACAAAACAAAAACAAACTGAGATCAAAGGGTCATCAGCAAGGCATGAGTCATGAGGGATCAGGCTAATGGTGGCTGAGACTAGAGTCAGAGCGAGTCATTAGGAGAGGCAGAGGTCTGGTTTCTAAGATGTAAGTAGAGTCCAAACATGGGAGTCAATGAAGGCTGGAAGTGTATCATAGAGCCTGGGTAGACCAGACAAATAGGCAACCTGCACCTGAAATTTCTGATCAAAAGAGTACCACACATATGGGCCAGGTGTAGTTGTAGGAGAGTTTAAAGAAAGGAGGAAGGATGCCCAATGGGACTTTGGGGTTTGGAGTCAAGAAGATTGACACTGGTGGGCAGAGTAGGCAACAGGGGCAAGGTGGGCAGGACAAAGATTGGCATTCAGGAGATCTGGCAATAGGAAAAGATCTGGCAGAGCAATTAGTATTGAAAGCTCCAACCACTGAGCCTAAGGAGCTAGAGTCTAGGTACAGGGTACTTAGGCTACAAGAAAGAAAAGAAGGAAGGAAGGAAGGAAGGAAGGAAGGAAGGAAGGAAGGAAGGAAGGAAGGAAGGAAGGAAGGAAGGAAGGAAGGAAAAGAGGGAGGGAGGGAGGGAGGGAAGGAGGGAAGGAAGGAAAGAAAGAAAGAAAGAAAGAAAGAAAGAAAGAAAGAAAGAAAGAAAGAAAGAAAGAAAGAAGGAAGGAAGGAAGGATATTATTAAGCATCTGCTGTGTGCTTGGAGTGGTTGAATAGCAGAGATCAGAATCTCAAATACTAATTGGATGAGGTACGAAAGATTAGATGTAAGGCTGATAATTGAGCTGCAGTCTCCTGAAACAGGACCTCCTCATGTGCTTCCTCTTCAAGAAGGGGCAGCTCAATGCCTTTCCATTTCCATCAGTCTCAGAGGGTGATTCAACTTTGGTTAGAGAACACTGGCTTCAGACCTGGGAGAGGATTTAGGATACATTTTATGAGTCACCTAAAATGTCAGACAATGTTAGGCAGAAAGGTGCTTAGGAGACAAGAAATACTGATTTGGTCTGCAAACTAAAACTGTGAGGAAAGACTGCTCTCCGATTGCTCCAAAATCCCGACATACAAACGGTCGATTGATTGATTGATTTGGTGTTTATTGAGTACCTACTTGGCGTTCCAGTATTATCCTAGGTATCATGGGAAATACAAAGTAGAAGTCATGGTGTCAGTTCTCAAAGAACATATAAACTTTCAGGGGAGAGAAGATAGACACAAGCATGAAGCCATCAGAGAATAATATGACCATATAGACTTCCCTTATTATAGACGGAGGCCTTTGAATGCCCTGAACATACGATCAGTAGGTTGCACAGGTTTTCTCCTTTCCTACTCTTTAAAGGTCACTCCAAATAGGAAAAAACAAAACACAAACAAACAACTGTCCCCAGCCAACAGCACCACTTGGTGGCTCACACAGGAAAGTATGTGAGCTTTGACTCTCCTCCCTACCACCTCCTTTCTTTACTCTCAGGAGACTCAGGTATATACCGTGCTTCCTTCTTTTCCTCTGTCTTGCACTGCTCACAACTAAAATAAACCTCAGGAAATCCTTGTCTCACACACATCCTCTTTAACCCCGCCCTTCAAAATCTTTCCCAGTTACCTCAAGAATATCATTCTTCCTTTCTTCCTTTCTCTCTTCTTTTGTTCTATTTATTTGTGAGTCAAAAACAAACAAACAAGCCCAACAGCCTTAATCATGATAGTGAAGTAAGAGTCATGTTAGTTGTATAACTGTATTAAAGGAAAAGGAGGCTTGTAAGTTTTGAGCTTAAATTAGACATCAGAAAGGACCAATGCCATCAGCTTATAAAACCCTTGAAAATCCCAGATGTCTCCTTCAGAATCTCTAAAGAAGTCCCAACGTCTTGCTTAGCCTTCACTAATCAAACCTACCTTTCTTCTAGCATTAGCATTTGGGATATAGATATAGATAGATTTATGTATGTATATGTATGTGTACATGTATATGTATGTGTACATGTATGTGAATAATGCACATATACATAAATACATATATGGATACATGTATATACATAAAAATGTATATATATGCATACAAATATATATATATATATATACACATATGAACATTAGAAGGACCAGTCATGTCAATTGATGCAAAAATTTTGTTACAATTCTACTTTGAAATAAAAATTTCCATCCTATCTCTACTTTCTTTGCTTTATGGATTGAAAAATTGTACTGTGTCAATAATTGATGCAACTTAGTCACTCCAGGTGTTTTAAAATTCCACTTCTTCTAACAATGACTTCCTAGACAATGGCACCAGCTGTAATTCTTGCTGCAAGGGAGGTTGAGGCTGGTGGAACTCTTTTTTTTTTCTTTTTTTTGCTGAGGCACTTGGGGTGGAGTGACTTGCCCAGATTCACACAGCTAGTAAGTGTCAAATGTTTGAGGCTAGATTTGAACTCTAGTCCTCCTGACTCTAGAGCCAGTGGTCTATCCACTGTGCAACCAGCTGCCCATGGTGGAAGTCTTGAGTTCAGGGATTCCGAGTTGTAGCTAAGCCTATCAGGTGTCCACACTAAGATCAGTATTCCTATGGTGAGTATCACTGAGTAAAGGACCTCCAAGCTACCTAAGGAGCGGCAAACTGGCCAAGGTGGGAAACCAAGGTTTCATATTAATCTGAGTGGGACGACGACCATCAGTAACCCTGATGTTTGCAGCCTGGGCAAGATAGGGAGACCTAATCTTAAAAAAAAAGAAGTTGGGGAAAAGTTTCCTGCCAGAGAGGTAATAAAATCAAAAATCAGAATGAGATACTTTATTCTCAGCTTGGATAATTCAGGAGTTTATTTTTCTGAACTGTTTTTTTTTAATGAGGGCTTTCTCCTTTTTTAATACTAATTTTTATTTTTATTTTCAGTTCCAAATTCCCTTCCTTTCTCCACCCTTCCCCCACCCACTGAGAAGTCAAGCAATATGATATCCATTATAGATATGAAGTCATGCAAAACATATTTCCACATCTTTTTTATTGTTCAGTTGTGGGGAGGCAGTGGGAGAGAGATAATGAATGCTTGTAAAATAAAAATTAAAAATGAAGGAAAAGCAGGTGTGAAGAGACCCTTCCCTCTTAACTCTTCTTTTCCTACTTCTTAAACAATGAGGGCACATAGCGAAAGCCACAGGATTATTTCTTTTCTCCAGGCTTGACACAAAAGTTCCCCTCTTCCGCTCACCATCAGGAATAGTTATCACCACAATTCTGTGATCTCTGCCTCCCCATTCAGAAACATTTTCCCTCACAGTAATGGCCCCTCCCCAATCCACATTTTTTTAAACAAACACTTTACAAATATTATCCTGTTTGATCTTCAAAACAGTATCTGAAAAAGATAGGTCCTGGAAAATAGTGCCTACCCTGAGAGGTAGACACTATTATAAACCCCGTTTTACAGTTGAGAAGACTGAGGCTAAGTGGCTTGCCAGGGTCATACAGCTCATAATTCTCTGAGATAAGATTTTGAATTCAGATCTTTCTGACTCAAGGTCTAGCACTTTATCTATTGTACAGTCCAGCTGCTTGCATGATTACCGCCCCCCCCCTCTGTCTCTCTGTCTCTGTCTCTATCTCTCGCTGTCTCTGTCTCTCTCTCTCCCTCTCTCTCTCCCCACTTTAATGAACCTATACACTTGTTCACACTGAAATGTAAATAACTGATAAGAGCTCAATGAGTTTTCTTTTCAGAGAACTAGCATTTTAACAGAGTGGAGAGTTATGAACTAAAAACTATCTAACCATGGAATTGCAGTGCAAAATGTACTTTAGTGCTGCCGTTTTAAAAGAAGTTCACAGGGGCAGCTAGGTGGCTCAGTGAATAGAGCACTGGCCCTGGAGTCAGGAGGACCTGAGTTCAAATCCTACCTTTGACACTTACTAGCTGTGTGACCTTGGGCAAGTCACTTAACTCCAATTGCATTGCCTTCCCTCCTCCAAAAAAAAAAGTTCATAGATTCCAGATTTAGAACCCCTATAAAATGACAAAGAATGTAAGGTTGCCTAATCTTAATAATAATCCCTTGTACTTATTTGTGTGTCGTGTTTACAAAGCCTTCCCACCCAACATCTCATCTAATTCTTACAGCATCCCTTTGAAATAGTCAGGGCCACTATTGTTACTCTTACACATAAAGAAACTGAGGCTCAAAGAGCGGGATGGAGTTGTCAAAAAGCCACCATGATCTAGCAAGGGATGGAACTGGGATCTGACTGCCTGTCTTCTGACTTCAAACCCACTGTTCTTTTCACTACATAAAACTCTGCTGACTTGCACATGTTACATAACACAAATGGAGGGCTAAAGACCTCTTCCTTGATCTGGAAAACAGCGTGTCTTTGTTTCAGCACTTGGGCATATCCTTATGTTCACTCATCCATGCTCAACCTGTTCTAGCCATGCTTCCTACATAGACTCAGCGGCTGTCCAATCAACACCTCATTAACCGGATCTACCTGTGGGCATTTTATTTAATTATCTAAATTGGAACTTAGTCAGAATGCCGAAGTCAGTGTCCTTCCATTTTCAGAGAGCTAATTGCCACCAGTGGCATGGACCCAGCCTCCTACAGAAGGTGGAAGATAGGTTATCAAGGCTCAGTGATAGTACTCAAAGTCAGGAGTTTTCTCACCCTGTGCCCATAATTAACTTTCCGAAAGAGCCCAGGAGGAAGGCAAAGCAGAGTCTGGAGGAACTAGGGGCAAATGGGTGGGTTTGGAGAGGTTCATTTCCTGTGCTGTTCCAGGGGTTATAGATTTGTCTTGCCAGACAATTATATTCTATTATAACTCTGTCCTGAGGGAGCCTGTGGGTGAGGTCACTTTTTAATGTAGTCCTCTCTGAATAATTAACAAGTATTAGAAAGTAAGCTCTCTAAAGCCAGGGACCTTGCCTTATTTAAACTCTGTATCCAGAGCCCCCTCCCCCATTCGGTACAATATGCCCTTATTGAATGTATATTCAATTCCTTGACGGTGGGGAGTGGGTTGCAGGGGTTTTATCTCCACTGTTTAGCCCAGTACCTCGTATGTAGTATTTAATAATCATTTGTCGAATTGATTCAGATCTCACCAGAGCAGGTTTGAGATGTGCCCAATCTAGAAAGACTTCTGGTGAGTGGTCCAGGATGCTACTTAGTGCACTTAGAAACATGGGATCTATGTGTTCAATCTGTCCTTTTTGGTGAATCTCCTTACACACTCATGATGTCAAGGAAAAAAGATTTCTTGGAGTGTCTTGTAGCCATTATATAACAGAAAGAAGACTGCCCTGAGAGTCAATGGGCCTGAGTTCTAACCCTACCTTAGTCTCTAACTCATTGTATGACCCTAGGGAAATCACTTTACTTCTGAGTCTCACTTTCCCCATTTGTAAAATGAGGAAGTTATACTAGCTGTGTGACCTTGGGCAACGACTCTCCCAGCAGTAAAATTCTACGATTATGGAGTATAATGCAAGGGAAAGAACTGGATTTGGAACCCAAGGACCTAGATTTGAATCCTAGCTTTGCTATTTGCTGGGTGACTCTGGACAAACCATTTAACGTCTCTGAGCCTGATGTTTCTTATCCATAAAATGAGGAAGTTCTAGAATTTTTAGCTTTAAATCTATAATTTCAGATGGTTAAGAACTAGGGTTCTTAGATGCCAGCTTCAATCTACAATGCTTGGGATTGCAAAGGATTCTTTTTGGTTCAACAATAGAATTTATTGCCCACTTAAATCCTTCTCAGACATGACCCAGGTTCTTAAATGGGACCTCAGAATATTAAAAGTTATGGCATATCCCACCAATCAATCCACCCGTCAACAATATTAAGTACGTACTACTTGTACCCACCCTCATGAAATTGCAGACATTTTGATGTGCCAAAGTTCAAAGTAATGCTGGGATAGTATTGGGCAGCTAGATGGCAGAGTGGATAGAGTGCCAGCCCTGGAGTAAGGAGGACCTAAATTCAAATCTGGCCTCAGACACTGACTAGCTGTGTGTAACCCTGGGCAAGTCACATAATCCTATTTGCCTCAGTTTCCTCAACTGTAAAATGAGCTGGGGAAGAAAATGACAAACCACTCCAATTATCTTCACCAAGAAAACCCAAATGAGGCCACGAAGAGTCAGATGTGACTGAAGTGACTAAACAACGAACGATAGTATTTATTTATTGTTGTTAGTAGGAGTATTCCTATCTCATCTACTTCCAAGAAGCTGCAGAGGTCACCAGGAACTGCTAAGGGTCTACTGCAATGCCTTGTCATGTCTACCTCCCTCCCTTGACTGTTTTTCTAACTCATCAGAAAGCTTTGAAGGATCCTTCTACCTTTAAAATTGTATAATTCTCAAGTACGGTACCAGAAAGAGAGCACTAGATGAGAAGTCAGAGGACATGGATTTGAATCCTGAATCTGTTACTTGTGGATGAATAAGAAACATGTTACTTGGTGCTGTGATCTCCCTGGTGCTGGAGCTCCCTGAATTTACAGAAGGGTCATTGTTTTTAGTACATTCAACTCTAGGATATTTGGTTGGGTGTATATATAAGTCATAGGGAGATGTGATGTCAGAACCACAGAAATCATTCCATCCAAGCTTCTCTTTTACACAGAAGGAAACTGAGTCCCCAGATGGGGACATGAAATCTCCCGTATCCCATTGCTATAGCCCCCCTGTCCTGGGGCCTGCTCTCCCCCTCAATTACAATCTCTTCCTGGGGTCTGGCAGTTCAGGGTCTTATCAGTCCTGTTGGGGAGGCTTTGGCTATACTCTGTGAGGGGAGACGGATAGCTTTGCTTATTGAGGGTCTATGACTGTCTACCATAGGAAGGGCACTGTGCTGAGCCCAAAGGGTATCTCTTTTCTTCTTCCTTTTTTTCTTTCTCCCCTTCCTTCCTTCCTTCTCCCTTTCCTCCCCATCCCCTCCATCCTTACCCCTTCCAATCCCCAATCTAGAGATGATGCTGTTCCTTCAGCCATGCAGAGATTATTCATTTCTTGGCAGGGAATTTGGGACTCGTAAGAATTAACATTTGGATTGTATTAACTAGTTTAAAGGCGCCCGAATTGCATGGGGGATTCAGTTGCACAAACTCTCTTGATGGGGAAATCAATGACAAATTGAGGAGAGGAGGCCTGGAGGATCAAAAAGCAAGCCCTTCACAATCCTTGTTTGAAAACAGCCTCGGAGGGTGATTTATTACTTTTCTACAAGTGGAGCCAGTGAGAGGAGAGGCCCCTTCCTGGAGTCCCTTCACTGACCACCAAACCACGCCGCTCGACCCTTTCCCAGTATTACACTAGATTAGTCACAGGATATTTCATTTTAAAGCCAACGCAATGTTTTCCTACTGAAGACAAGTCTCTCTGAATGTTTATTGCCGTTATGTTGGAATCCTTTTTTTCGCTGGGGCTGGGATTTGAAAATGGAATACATTTCCTGTTGGAGACCCAGAGCTGGGAGCTGTGTAGAACACAGAGCCCTTGGCTGGCTCCAGCAGTAAATAATCACTTCTGTTCCAAGAAGGCGCTCTCATTGGCGAGCCTTCCCCCGCACCTGTGGAGAGTGGAGCTCCAGGCCAGACCAGGCACTTCATCTGGATCATCCCTTGTGACATCAGTCAGGCCCTGGCCCTTGGAGCCCCAGGTTGTTGGAGCCTTGGCCCAAATGCTTCAAAATTTCAAAAGGTGGCAAGCTGCTCGGAGCAGAGATGTGTAGAAGACGGTGGCCAGTATTTTCTTTCTATCTTTTTTTTTAATAATAGACCTTTCTTTTCACCTCCATCCTCCTGTGTGAAAGGGAAAGAAAGCTTTTATCTTATCAAAGTAACCACTCCTAAGGGTTATCGAAGAGTTTGTCTGAGGTTTGTTCCACTCAGCCTTCATGTTGTAGATGAAGGGGAGGAGAGGGAGATGGGTGAACGGACTGGTAGATGCTTGCTGCAATTCTAGGCTATTTCTACAGATCACAGGATTGTAGTTCTAGAGTTGGAAGAGACCATCTAGTCCAACCCCTTCATTTTACAGGTGAGGAAACTGAGGCCCAGAGAGGTTAGGTTGCCAAGGTAACTAGTGTTAACCTTGTCACACAGGTAACAATGGCAGGGCCAGATTTTGTGACTGCTAGTCCAACACTACCATTTTGCCTGCCTTATGGTCTATACGAAGAGAGACAGAGAAACGGACGGATGGATTGGCAGATGTAGTCCATGTTTTACTTCCCATCCAGCCATCTACCAGGACACCTGGGCCAAGCCCTGGTCCTCTTCCCTGCCTCCATGTATACACCCCACTCTTCCTCTACTTCTTGCTCCTACCCTAGGAACAGTAATCAAAATCAATATTATCATTGTCATCAGAAGGGGCATGACAGCTACTGTTCTGTGGCTCCACTCAAAATTCTTGTTAGTGTCAAGATCAAAGCTTTTTTCCCTGGTCACCACTTCCTCATACAAATGCATTGTATCCCCTTATTAGAAAGTGGAAATTATCTCACTTTTCTGTTTATAACCCCTGCATCTCTAGCACAGGGCCTGATACATAGTTAGCAAATTAATAAATGCTGATTGATCGATTGACACAGAGTGATGCATAGACAGGGATGGAGTGAGGTAGGGTGGTGGGTAGGTAGAGATGGAGCTGAATAGATTGACAGGCAGCTATAGAGCTAGTGATAAAATTTCACAATTACATACTATTTTGAGGTTTACAAAACATTTTCAATTCCGTTTGATAAGTGTTAATTGTGCATCTCCTGGGCACGTGCTAGGTGCTGGGGATATGAAGACAAAATGAAAAACATTCCCTGCCCTCAGAGAACTTATAAAATAACACTGTGAGGTGGGTGGCTTAAGTATTGTTATTCTTCAGGAAACTAAGTCTCAATGATTTATCCTTGGTCACATAGGTAGTAAGCCCTGGAAACAGAGTTTGAACCCAGATGTACTACTTTTTCCATAAGTTGTTTAGTGTCTCTAGCCAGCTACGAGGAGATGGATATATGGATGGATAGACAGATTCTGATGGACACATGGATGGATAGACAGATTCTGAACACTTCCGAGTTTGAAATGAGTGAGTTGCTAGAATTGCAGGGATTTAATTTCAAGCTATCTCTGTCTTTCCTGTCTAATTAATCATTTCTACCTCAGCACTTAACTTACTTTCTATTCCTGGTCCATGGAGCAGAGGGAGGATTACCAGGCTGAAAGAGCCTTCATCCATAATATGGGCAGCACCAATCATTAACACTTCCGATAAGGTTTTATTCAAGTGAACTACCACACTAGGCCAAATGTGGACCACGTTTTTTTCTCTTCATATCTGCCTTATATAAAACTTGATAGCAACCTATAACTGGTGTTATTTCTCTCTTCCTCTCCCTCTTTCCCTCTCCCTCTACCCCTTTCCTTCTCCCTCTCTCTCTCTTCCCCTCTTTCTCTCCCCCCTCCCTCTCTTTCTCTCTCTCCCTCCCTCCTTCTTTCTCTCTCCCTCTCTCTCCCTCCCTCTCTCTCTCTCTCTCTCTCTCTCTCTCTCTCTCTCTCTCTCTCTCTCTCTCTTTCTGTAATGACACCTGTGATTTCATTGGCATAGGGAACTCCCAGTGAGAAAATTCCTTCTATCAATGCACATCTAACACCTGCTTTGCAATTTAGAGACTTTGTTGCCTGGGGGCACAGAACCGTATAACCAGGATCACACAACCAGCATGTAAACCTGGGTCTTTTGGACTCAGAAGCCACTTTTCTATCCATTACCACACTAAACTAACTATACATTTCCCCCCTTTTCCAAGAGATTTCCAAGAGATTTCATTTTGTATATGCCACATATTCAGGAGTAGCTGAGACTTAGCCCAGCATAATATTAATATTTTGAAGAGCTTGTTAGCAAATGGAAGGTTTTTTTTCCCCCACAGAAAAAACTTCCAATGTTTGCATTCCTAGATTTGGGATTTCTTTTTTTTTCTTTCCTCACTAAAAATATCTCTGTTCATCTCAAAGTAAAGTTAACGTCACGGAATCTGGCTGTTTCACCATCATATGAAAGCCTGAAGGTGAGGTATCAGCTCAACCTCCGTCGATTGTTGACTGACAAGGCTGCGAGGTGTAATGGAAGTCATACTGGATGAGGGAATTAGGAAAGCTGGGCTCAGCTGCCAGTTCTGCCATTGACTAGGTGTATGGCCTTGGGCAAGTCATTTAACCCTTTGAAATTTTTATTTTTTTCAGCTATAAAATCAAAGAATCATGGAAGTACAGACTGCATTGAAGTGACCTCAGAGGTTCTCATTTGACCTGCTACTGAAAAGGAATCATTTTTATAAAATGGTCATACAGCTTTCATCTGAAGTGTTGTGGAAGTCACTACCTCCTGAAGCTGCTCTCCCGAACAGCTCTAATTGTGTTTACATTTTTCTTCTATTTTATCTATTAAATATTTTCTTCTATATTATTCTTCTTCTGTTTTCTATTCTATTTTCTTCTATCTTCTATTTTTCTTCTATTAGCCAAAACTTATCTCTTTAGAGTTTAACTGCTGTTTGTCTTACTGTTCACTGGGCCAAATGGAACAAGTTTAAACATGAAAAGTTCACGTCCCTACTAAGTCTTCTATTCTCCCAGTTAAATATCTGGACTTCCTTCGGCCGGTCTTCATATGACATGACTTCTAATTCCCTCATTTTTCCTGATTGGTTTATTCCAGATTCCCCCTACTTTATCTATATTCTCCCCAAGATACAACACCCTGTACTAACTCCCTGGCCCCTCTTCTATGGGACCCTAAGCTTTTACTAATACAACCTAAAATCACATTAGAAGGTTGTTTGGTTTATTGGCCTGTCATGTCATATTATTACTAATATTCAACTTACAATCCACTAGGACTCCCAGATCTTTTTCACATAAACTGTTGCATAGTCACAATACTTAATTGTGAAGATAAGATAAAATAATCTAAATAAAGTGCCTTCTAACTGTAAAGTACTATTCAAATATGAACTATAATTAAGTTGTAATAAGATAATTCAGATTTAGTGTAAGACTCTGGAACCTTAGAATATTATGGTAGCACTGCGCACATTATCCACTTTTTTTAGAGATAATTTTCCCTTGACTGTGGACTTGAAATAAATGCAAAAGAGAGAGGACCATCAGTTGTAGACTCTGAGTAGTGGTATGACATTCCAGTAGTATAACTAGTTTTTTGCTGAACTGTAACTCAACCAAGAACTGCTAATCTTCTCTCAGGGAAGCTGGACAAAAAGTCTGCTTTTTCATTGGGATCTAAGTGGATTTGGGGCCCTTGGAACTGGCTAAGTGTCTGCAATGACAACCTCACTGGCATACCCAGGAGGGCTGCTAGCACAGGTTCTTAGATCTGCTTTACTAGAAAAGATAGTTGTTTAAGGGGTCAACAATATTTAATTGCATTCACTAGTTCAGGGGAAAAGTCAGCACCCTGAACTTCAGAGAAAATACAAACAGAGAAATAAAGACTGACAAACAGGATTCTTAATTGCCAGAATCAAAGCAATATTGCTATACACTTTACATTACACCACTAGATCGAGAAATCCTTTACCTCTGAGCAGTCAGGGAGCTTTGAGCATAGGGCCACTCAGAGTCTCAAACAGGGAATCACAAGGTCCTTCTTATAAGAGAGCCCCCAAAGAAAAACCTCACCTCAGAGTATATATGTATACACACACACACACACACACACACATATACACTTCTCATAGCCAGAGGGCATCACAACCCTCCTGACTCAGTGCTTAATTAGAAATTAGCAAAAGGTGCGAGCCTTCCTACGAGCAAGCCTCCTCTAAGCAAGCTTCCCTTAATGGGCTCCACCTGGGGCCTATTAATGGGTGGAGAAGATCTTCCTAACCTATTAACATTACAGTCTCTCAAATATATCTCACACTGGAACCTATGCACATCCCACCTCCAGACATTTACTTCCAGTATTATTTCCCTCACCTTATTCAATTCAAGTCAAATCAAGTTAAAAAAATTATTAAGCTCCTACTGCTGTGCCAGGCTTTGTGCTGAGCATGGGAGATATAAAAAATACATAGCTAACTAAATTAAATTCAAACAACATTCAGATCTTAAGCATTTGCTTTTACTTTTTTATTTTCAACAATCCAATTTATTTCAATAAATATTTATTAGACAAAAACGAAAACAGCCCCTTTTCTCAAGGAGCTTCATTTGATTGGCATCTACAGGGGCAATTTCTATTACTTCATTCCCACCCTAATGGTACAGGGATGCAATGTTGTGTTTTGGTGGGGAAAAGGCAGTAGCTTCGATTCAAGCAGTTTTACATGGCCATGTCCTGTTTGAATATACACTAAATTCATACTTAGCCAGAATCTTGGTCCACAAAACTTCATTTTAAATCCACCGAGTCTTTGCCATAATAAGTAATGAAGAAGGAGCATGTAATAGTGGATAGGGAAATGTAGTTGCAGTCAGTAAGATTTGAGTTCAAATCCTGCCTCCAATACTTACTGGCTGTGAGATCCTCAGAAAGTCATGTAGAGTCTGTCTAAATTTCCTCCTCTGAGAAAGAGGCAGTTGATTTACTGGCCTCCCAAGCTCCTTCCACCTTGAAATCTATGATCTTACACATGCAATTCCAGAATAACAGAAATGGGAGGGACCTTAGAGATAATGCAGACCAATCTTCTTAGTTTATATGTGAACACATTAAAGTCAAGAGGAAAAATGTCCAAGGTTATATAGCTAGTTAGTGGCACAGATAGGATTTATATTATACTTTATATTTATTCTTGCACTTTGTGATTAATACATTATGGATATGCATGAACACATTTAAACCTCACAATAGATAACCCCATGAGGCAAGTAACAGAAGTACTATTATTGCCACTTTACAGATAGGGAAACTGAGGTTAATAGACGTTAAACAGCTTTCCAAAAATCACAATTAGCAAATGACAAAGCTGGGGACTGAACATGGGTCTCCTTACTCCCTTGTGCAGTGCTCTGATCATGGCACCCAAGGCATTGATTGGGCACTTCCCATGGGCTCAGGTGGGGTTCTGCAGCAGAGAAAATGGCAGGACCCTAGGAGTCCTCCATCAGTATATGTATGGTTGGCCACCCCAATCTTCTGCATGGAAAGACTCTGATGAAGAGACTTAGGAAACAATGCAGTTTGCTATATACTGAAGCGGCAAGATGCCTTGCCTTGTGATGCTCCTTTCTGATTAACCTCAAGCTCAGTGTGACAGTATGAGCTGAAATATAATCCTGCATTCCATCTTGGCTGACCTTCCACTTCGCCCAAGAAAGGCCATGTGCTTTCCTACAGGAGTGCTTTTCTTCATTTTTTTTAGCCCTGCCTTGAATACCCTCTCTCCTCCTCTCCTCTGCTCAATGTTACTCATTCTTCAAGTCCCAGTTGCAGGAAACCTCCTGCAACAACTCCAGTCCACAGTGATCTATCTCTTCCTCCTCTACGTTCTTCTAACACCTGGTGCCTACTGGATCTACTTGGTAGATCATATGCTTTTATAGTTCTCCACCAAATGTTTGGTCCTTAAAGACCTTCACCCTCTGCCTCCAGACCACCTTCTTAGGTTCTTCCTTTTCGTGTACTCCATGTACCAGCCTAACTGGACTACTTGCTGTTCTCCATATAACTCATTCTATTTCTGAGCAGTGTAGTGAGGTGGAAAGAATGCTAGATTTGGAGCCAGAAGACAAAGGTTCGAATCTTGCCTATGTCCTTTACTACCTACCTTAGGAAACCTTCAACCTCTGTGGGAGTCAATGGCCTCCTCTGTAAAATGAGGGAGTTGGACGAATGACCTCTAAGGCTCCTTCCACCTTTAAACCTATAATCCTTTACATAAGCTGTTCCCTTATTACTGGAATGTATTTTCCCTTTATTTCTGCCTCTTAGAATCCTTGGCTTCCTTCCATACTCAATCCAGGTCACTTCTTCCACACGTGAGCTAAACTGATTCCCCAGTGACTAGTGCCCTTCCCCACCCCCACAAAATGACTGAATAAATTTTGCTTTTGCTTCTCTGTCATATATTTCTTTGTCCTACTAGAATATAAGCTCTTTCTGGGAAGGAACTCTTTGTTTTTGCCTCTGTATCCCTGGTGCCTAGCACAGTTCCAGGAACCTAGTAGGTTCTTATAAATGAAAGAATGAAAGCATCTATTCATCTCTGAACCTTATCTTTCCTAATCGCTTAAGTGAGGATGTTAGACTACACAGTCTCCTAAGCTTTCTTCTAGTTTTTAACACTCTGTGGTTCTCTGTGAAAGTTCTTTGTGAACTACAAAGTACTCTACAAATATAACTTGCTATTATAAATATGACCTTAATAAATATGATTAATACGCACTTTTATATTCACTCACTGAAGAGCAGGAACCATAGCTCATACTTCTGTATCCTATAATGCCTTGCATAAGACTCTAAATCTATGATCCAATGAGTCCCAGTAGGTACTCAATGAATAATCGTTGAACTGAATTGGGGTCTGAGCTGCTCGATATCCTCTGAGGTTAAGCATACCCAAGTCCCCCTCCCCACCCCCAAACATTGCTAGTATATGGAGACAGTCCCAGTTCCCACACATGTTCATTGGCCAGACACGTGTGTGTTCTGTCTCTTGGCCAAGCCTCACTCCAGCAGGCCATCGCCATAGGCAATTACTCTAGAACAAAGCCCTGTCTCAATCTGAAATCATCATGAAAAAGTCAGCCACAGGGCCCCCAGACTGACAGGCTCTGCTTGGTCTTCTTGAGCCAAAGAGAGCTAAATGGAACCTGCTAACCACTCCTGCTGCCCTCCACAGGGTCTTGGGGTCCTGCCCATCAAAGGAACACCTTCCGCACGGCATCATGTCAGTGCCAGCTTCCAGGCTGAAGAGAGTTGCTCCTTCTATTGAACAGTACAAAGGCACTGGGTCCCTCCTCCTCCACTAAACAAACTGTTAAAACTCCTGACCTTTGGAAGGAATAGCAAGAATGGAAGAATTTACAGCTGTTTGTTACAGGTTGAGTCTCTCAGGGTTATAGAATGCATGCTTCTTACAGTCTTGGCCAAAAGCTCATTGCCTGGCTGCATCTCAAAGGCTGATTCTCTCTCTCTCTCTCTCTCTCTCTCTCTCTCTCTCTCTCTCTCTCTCTCTCTCTCTCTTTCTCTCTGTCTCTCTGTCTCTCTCTCCTTTCTCTCTCACCCTCTCTCACTTTCTCTATCTTTCTCTGACTTTGTCTCTCTGTGTCACATACACACACACACACACACACACACACACACACACACACACACGCATGCATGCACACACACACACAGACACACACAGACATCCATAACTATAAATGACTCAGTGTAACCACAAACACTTGCCTCTAGGCCTGTGGGCTGGCACTGAGCAGTCATGTGGCCATCTGCTTCCAAGGCCCCTCAAAAACAGGGGCAGAGCCATTTGCCCTCTGAGCTTCAAGAAGTCTAAAACAAAGTCTGACATCTGGACGTGGTGAGCTCTGGGTTTCTTGCGCTGGGTCATTAGCCATGGTCATGGGAGTTAGATGTTCAAAACTGGGAGGGGCGAGCAGGGAGCAGATCCTCAGAGGAAACCCCACTCCAATACAGCTAGTTCTAAGCACTCAACTTTGTGAAATCCTTTTCCCATCTCTAGCAGGGGTCCTCAACTAGCAGATTTCGAAGCTGTACCTGGTGGTTCTTTGAACAGGCAACTGATTCTCCAGGTCAGGCTTTTAGGATCTCCATGATTACCAATAGTGAAAGAAACACAGGAGACTGAGTTCTGAACTTCCTAGTTCTGCCCAAGGCCTTCCTTGTCAATACACCTTCACCCAATATATACAGCCTCAGGAACTTCATCACCAATGCGCTGTCACCCTCCTTTCCCTGGGTGGGTTCAGGACAAATAGCTCTTACTCCCAGAAAATCTGGGGAATCCCCACCTAAAGGATTAGGGGATCCATTCAGAAAATTGTGCAAATACTTACATATAATGTCTTTGTAAAATGTCAAAGTCAAGAGAAGAGAAATATTAAGGAATAATAACTGACAGAAAAGGAAGGACTATATATCCAAAATGTATATTAATCAAAGCCTCGTAATAATAACTTATGTCTGAATAGACAGGCAGTGAGCTGGCCTCTGATTTAGGAATACCTGGGTTTAAGTCCCACCTGAAGCACCTTCTGGCTGTGCAATCTTGGGTTGGTCACTGAACTTCCCAGTGGTCTGGGCACTCTCAAAGACTCTAAGTTAGTAACCTAGGCATTCCCAAAGACTATAAGTAACAGAAGATACCGATCTGCCTTGGGAAAGAAAGTTCTCCCCAGTAAATTCCCTACATTGATGAAATCACAGGTTTGGCAAAAAAAAATTCAAATGTATACTTACAAATCTTCAAAGTATTTTCACATTGGGAATATCATCTTATCTTCACAACCATTCTGAGGAATGGTCACTCTGGTACTCCTCTCCTATTTTACAGATGAGGAAATAAAGTCTCAGATACTTACTTATCCAAAGTTACATGGGAAAGTAGTAACAGAGTCCTGTGAACCTTCCAGGATGTGGTTTGTCTTTGGGGAAATATTTGAGATAATCCCTGAGCTGAGGGTCAATTCAGCTTTAGGCATTCCCTGGAACAGATAGCTGCTCCCGCCTGATACATTGGAGGGGGAGGGGAAGAACACCACAAGGTATTTGTGTTTTGTTTTATTTATTTAAACCAGACACCTTTTTTTGTTACTGGAAAACCAACTTCAGTTCTGATGGTGAGGGGCTCTGGTCTCTCTTTCCCTTGCTACCACACAAGTTCAGTAGAACTGCCCGACTTGGGGAGGGTGTTCTTCCTACAGCACATGGGATGAGTTAAAGGGTTGGCTTGGATCCTGTGGGTTGTTCATGCTAGCCAGGACATTACATACTCCTTCCCTTATCCCCCACCCATGAGGCAAAACCCGTCCTTGAACATCTGGGGTTCACAAGAGTTCAGCCTCTCAGTCAAGCGCTGATGTGGAACCAATCCTTTATACAGCATGCATTTTCAGTAGAGTGTCTTCAGCACAATATTCATGAGAAACAGGGGATCAGGCCCCAGGAGACACCAGGTTCTCGAGATCAAGGACAATTCTCTTAAAAAAAAATCAGGCTTGAGCTCGCCTCCACCCTGACCTTGGTACTTAACTCATTGCTTTGCTTTACTCTTTCTGTCCTTCCCCTTCCTACTGTTCCTCCTTGTCTCAACTACTGGGAGAAGAAGACACAGAGCTATATACCCGAGGGGGAAAAAAGAGAAGGATTACTAGAGATCATCAGGGAACTACCCCAAGAGTGTAGTTTCTTAAAATTGGGCCTGTAAAAGGTCAGGAATTGACCATGGGAAAATCACATGGTAAAATCACAACCCTTTGTCTGTTTGGCCCCCGTTCACTCTTAGTCCCATGCTTAGCTATTTGGCTGCTGCGGTCTGGGAAGAAGGAAGAATGTAAGCTGGACCTTCAAGTTGGGTAGGATTTGGGAAGGAAAGAGGAGAAGGAAGGATGACATCTCATGTGAAGGGGGCAATAGTGAGCAAAAGCACAGACATAGAAAAGCTTCGGGGGGAAGATAATAGCGTCATTGGCTATTTATAGAGAGGAGTAAGAGCTGAGGCTGGAGTGGGAAGGTGCAGCCAAATGATGGAGGATATTGACTGTAAAGCTCAGGAATTTGAACATTATCCCAGGGATTTCAGTAGACATCTGGTCTAACCTTCTTTTTTAGGGATGATGAGGGAACTGACTCTGGAAAAATTAAATTATTTGCCCAAGGTCATACAGGTCCTCTGATACCCAAAGTATTCCTTCCACAGGATCAGATCTTCATAACTAGAAGCACTCATCAGAAATGAGGAGGCTTGCTGCAGCCAGGGGGATACAGATGGACATGGGAAGAAGAGCCAAGACCTTACTGGAATTTTAGGTTAGCCGAGTCCCAGAAATAGCCATGGGGCACATAAAACTGTAGGGAGGAGATCACTGGCTGTGCAAGTTGTCCAGTCATCAGGTCAGCCAGCAATGGTTTTTATTGGTTATTATACTGGAGGACATTGGATAGATCCTCCTCTTCCTTTGGCATTACACTAAGACAACGTAAGAAAGCTTGGACAGCACTCTAATGATGTAAGGCGCCTCGTGCTGCTGTAGACATAATGAAGCCTTCATTGGCTTCTTCGTGTCTCACTAGACACCTCATAGGGGTCATGAGAAATCTTTCTGCCCAGACTTGGCCAATCCCAAATACCTCGATATACTTACAGTGTAGTGGCGGGGACAACCAACAAGAAATGTCCAAAGTCGAACTGGTCTATTTGCTGGTCCTTCTACATGGTATTCCATCTCTAGTCTCCAACCCTTTGCATAAGCCATGCCCCATGCCTGGAATGCTTTCTCTCCCTACCTCTGCTTCTTGGAATCCCTAGTGCTCTTCAAGGCCCCATTTAAAAGCCACCTCCTTCGTACAGGAAGCTTTTACTGATTTTCTTTGTCATTAGTACAACTCTCTGAAACTACTTAGGATATATTTTGTATTTCCTTGTCTAGGGACATGTCTTTCCCCCAACTAAATTCCTTAAGGGCAGAGATTATTCATTTTTATCTTTGTCTCCACTTTTTTATTTGCCTCATTCCTGTGATTTCAGGGGTATAGGGAATTCTAGGTGAGAAAATACTGCCTGTCCAATGCCAACTGGCAACTATTTTGCAATTTAAAGTGTTAGAGAGTCACTGGAAAGCATTGAGAGTTTAGGTAACGTCCCTAGGGCCACATAAACAATATGCACACGAGAAGGGATTTGAACTGAGGTCTTCTTGACTCTGAGCCCCATTGTGCTAGCCACTACACAACAGTACCCTGTAGCAATTGTAGCTAGTCATTAAGTGCTGGTCGAATTCTCTAAACTGAGGCCATGGTTCAGAAAACACCTAGTTTAGACATCCCATTGAATTCTCAATGATGTTCCCAGGTGATCCTTACTTACCCAACTCCATCCCACTTTGAGTAGCTTTGCCTTTGGCCTGATGGGCCAAAGAATGAGCAAGTAGCTGTTGCCAAAGCTGATGTTCATAGAGAGCCCCTGGTGGAGCCAAGCATATTTGCAGCATTCAGAAAGACACTTGGCTTCCTAGGCTGTAGTAGGGGAGAGTATTTTTTTCCCAAGATATAAGCTCCCTTGGGCATCTGTTTCTGTTTGTTCTCCCCAAAAGCTATTCGTATACATATGGTCCAGTGTTTAAGCCCACTGGAACTAGCTATGTTTCCAAGAAATTTTAAAAAAGGTTAATTTTTTTTAATATTGAAATTCCACTGGTCATCATTATTCAGCCCAATGGCTTTCTGCCCTTGGATACAGCAGAAAAGTAATTTAAATTATATGAACTAATTTGATTAGAAAGTGGATATGGTTGGCAATAGTAGGGCGGGGGTGGATTGCATGTCCTTGATGCCTAAATGGCCTTACCTCTCCCCAATCCTAGAGTCTTTGAAAGTAGGCCAATTTCACCGAACAAGGGACTCATCTCAATCGAACAGTCAAGAGGTCTGCTCTGGGCTCTCCAGAGCATCCATGCTGTGTCAGTACAAGGCCAATTAGTGGGGTAGCAGAAAATGCAGCCATCTGAACTCGATCGTTGCTGGATTAGTTTGGCAGCTTTTTCTTTTCCACTGAACTAAATAGAACTGAATTCTACTGAACCCAATTGTCCAAGTGGGTGGTACTATCCCCTTGAGGACCTCTTATTTTTTAGAACCATTGTGAATATATAGGAGTGATGATATAGAGAGTGGGGGTGAAGAGAAGCTATAGAAATCTATCTCCTCCATTGTTTCCTGTTACGCATTTCTGAACATTTTCTGGGAGATCTGACTCATAGTTCCTAATTTAGCAGAAAATGTATCAAATCAGGTCAGGGGAAAAACTGCAATTATCTTGCTTAGTCCTACTTATGGCTAACCAAAAACTCAGAGAAACATCCATCAACCATGCGTTTTGACCATATCTTTCACTCATTACAATACTTTCTTCCAAGACAAGCATTATGAGAGAGAGACAGAATGACAGAATGAGAGAGGGAGGGAGGAGAGGAGCAGAGAAAGAGAAGAGGAGAGAAGAAAGAGAAAAAAAATTTGTGAAGAGATTCATATTGGAAGTTGTTAGATTGACATTGTTAATAGTACATCATAATATTGCTCTGCCCAGAATTTTTTAGATCTTGTGATTTGGAACTTAAGTGCTTTTTTTGTAAATCTCAAAATTTGTCCCTCGTGGTCTTTCAGACTTTGGTTTTTATTCACTTTCCCCCAAAGTCTAGAAGAATATGATCGCATACTCATAGAATCTGGGGGACCCAGAGTTTACCTGATACAACATCTCCTTGAAGCATGAATCCCTTCTACTATAGCTGGACAAAAGATCTGTTTGAACACTTCTAAGTGATAGGAAATCACTACCTCCCAATGGTGGGAGCTTAAACGATTAGAACTGCCCACTTTTGGAAAGCTCTCATCCTTAGGAAGTTTTTTCCTTATATTGAAATAAAATCTATCTCCCTTTAACTTTCACTCGTTGGTCCTAATGCTACTCTTCGAGACCAAACAGAATTAAGTGTATTCCCTTTTCCATCTGACAACTTTTTAAAATGTATGAGAAACATTTTGTTTTTTGTTAGGGAAACCAAGGAATAGGCAACAGCATATGTTGACACTGGGGAGGCCACTCCACACAATCTTTGACTTTGACCTTGCATAGAAATTAAGGTGCTCTTGATAAACAATTTGCATAGCCTCAAACTTCCCTCTACAGAAAATCAGGATGGAAGACTCCAAGTGGATGCCTGGGGAGATCATGTCGACCAGCCTGAGCTGGGCTGATAACCCATCGTGAGCCTGCCAAGCCAATCCTCAGAGCCACATACAGCCCTGAATAAGTAGTAACATCCACTCCACGGACTGAAGCAGCTCTTTGTAACAGCCACCGGTCACAAGGGTGAAAAGTTGTCTCTACCAGATGTGCATTCAATGTGCAGCTGTTGATGTCTGTTGCTAAATTGATATGATTAACTTTTTTTTAAACATGGTCCCCTGTTAAACACGTTTACTTTCTAAGGCCTCTAGCTATCAGTACTGCAGTGTTTTCCAGGCAGAGTAAGGTGAACTCCTTTTCCCCTATAGGCCTACCCTACAAATTGCTTTTCAGTAATCCCAGAACCAGGAGGATAGCCTGCTGGCAGCCCTGTTCTTCGTGACAATGAGACTCACAAATGCATCACCTGCAATTATAACTCCAGCCTTGATGTGAGACTGAACTAAAGATAGAGTATCTGGGTCTAATTAAGGCAGCTTGCACTCAAACTGATAAGGACCTGTCCTCATTACAGCCGAAGGAAGGGGAAAGCAGCTGCACAGGCAGGAATTGGTGGGGAGTTGAGGAAATTTCTAAGACATTTGGAAACATGCCTTGTTTTAGTATTCTAAAATGGTGTTCTGATTTCCGTGCCCAGTGCCATGGGCTCATTAGCATGAAGCTGTCTGTTCCTCTATGTGCCCATCATAACAATGATCATCAAAGTGGGCAGGGAGTGATGAAAAGGGGAGCTTGGGAGTCTGATTAGGATGGATAATAGGCTTTGAGATTGCAAACACAAAGGTATTCTCTATAGAGAGGTATTGGGGCATGGTATAGCGGTTAGTGACGGACTTGGAGTCTGGAAAACATGAGTTCAAATACTGTCTCAGACTGTGTGCTCACCTGACCTCAGTCTCCTAATGTATAAAATGGGGATGCAATACTAGCCTCTATCTCATAGAGTTGTTGTGAATATCAAATGAGATGACATATGTAAAGAGCAGTGCAAACTAAAGCTCCATACTAAGACTAACTATTGCTAGTTGCTGTTATCTATCATTATTATATGAGACAAGATACATAAAACACTTTATAAAACCTTAAAATGATATAAAAACACCAGCTGTTGTGGCCCCAGTAATCACGGACCAAGTTCTAGCCAGCCCTGCAGAGCATCAATTAAAGCACCTACTGAAGCATCAAAAGATGGGGTTTACCTTTTCTTGGCTATTAAAGTCTATTTGCATTGTTCATTGTCATCTCATTGAGAAAGTAAGCCGGGGGCTCACTTAGACTTTGGCGTTTTGTAGATTTCCAAAGTATTTACCATGTAATACTGTTATTAAACTCTAAGTACCATGAGAAGAGGGTCCTTGTTTTCTCTGATTCTAGTATCCTACCCCCAGAGCAACTAGACAGTATCCTACAGAAAGGTGGCACTAAATGAATGATGACTGATTCATTGAATGTATGGATTAGTGAATGAAGGAGAGAAAATGTAGCCATAGGAGTGGCTCTTTGTCCAGGTAAGAAACTCCATTAAATGTTCTTTGTTTGAGATGCTTGGGATGTAACAGAAAGAATATGAGATTAGGTATCAGAGGAGCTGGCATTCCAGTGCCAGCTCTCCATTCACTTCCCATGCCTTCTCTAGAAATATAGCTACCTTCCATATGGAAGAAAGAGGCCATGGGGAAGCAGAGACAGTCTCATGCTATGGTCTTAAGAGGGACACTCCAGTCACTGAACAAAACAAGTGGCTGTTTGGGTATGGTAGGTAGGCAGCCCTGTTTTAATGGTCTTCTTGTTGTTCAGTTATTTAGTCATGTCCAACTCTTGGGAGAGATCCCGGAGTGGTTTGCCATTTACTTCTCCAGCTCATTTTACAGAAGAGGAAAATGAGACAAACAGGGGGTAAGTGACTTGTTCAGGGTCACACAGCTAGCAAATGTCTAAGGCCACATTTGAACTCAGATCCTCCTGACTCCAGGGCTATCACTCTGTCCACTGAGCCATCTAGCTATTTTTTCTAATGGGTTTACCTATTTACTAACCTCACTGATTTTCCCTCCATGGCTTAGAAATTGTTATCTGGTTTATGTCTCTAGGCTCCACCTTGTGAACAAGCCTCTGTCCCAGCCCCTCAGACATTGTCTCCTCTGCTTATGGCCTTTTTTTTGTGTTTTCCACAAGTCCTCAGGACTCTTTGAAAGGAAATAGCAGCAAGACTTCCCCTCCCTTCTGGCCCAACTCCTGTTCTTGGCTTCAACCTAAGTCAGGTGAGACAGGATACTCATTAGCTATGTGACCTTGGGCAAATGATTTAGACTCTGAGCTTCAGCTTCTCTATCCATTGTATGATTTTTCAAGCCCCTTCTGGCTCCAGCATTCTATGCTGCTGTGATTTGAGGCTGGGCACAGAAGAAGGGGTATAAAGTAAATATTTCACAGAGCCTCTTACCCAGCCAAAATGTTCCGTGGTTCATGGGCCACTTCCTTCAAGCAAGCACTAAATGGTACTCTGGTTCTTATTGACCCATTCTCTTTCCCTCTGGAGCTAATCAACATAGCTAAGTAACATTGGGCAGGTGATTTCATCTATCTAGGCCTCAGTCTCCTCCTCTGCAACATGACGAGGTTTAGCTAGATGCTCCATAAGTTCCTTCCCACTTCTAACATTAGACTAGGTTTGTTCTATGATTTCAGTCCAGAGGATGGCAAAAAAAAGAAAAAAAATCAGGGGCATGAACCAAACCTGCTATTCAGTGGCCTGGCTGTGGATCCCCAAAGACATTTTGGATGTAAGAATCTGGCAGGTGAAGTGTGCATTTCCACAGGGTTGCTGACATACAATTAATATAAAGTCTGGGAGGCTGTTTGGTGCCCTTCCCCGCTAGCACAATGAGAACTAATGAACTAAATCTGAAAGCATCAGCATAAGATTTTGACAAATGCGGTGTTTGCCTATTGAGAGGGTGGGAAATTATTATAAATAGCAAGCTGAGTTTGTTTTCAGGCATGGACACTTCAGGAACAGCGGCACTATGGCCTTGCTTGGCTGTTCAATGTGTAAATGATTTCACACTTCTGCTGCTGAATCAATTGGGTGTTTCTCTGTTTAAGAATTGCTGGGATAAAATGTTTCCATTTCTATAGTCGGAGCATGTTCTTGGCACTTCAGGGGGCTTTTGAAAAGCACTGGTTTTATATTTAAAAGTAAAGCATTGCTATCAAGAATTTTAAATTTATTCGCCAGCAATTCAGAAATGACAGTGCCCTAAGAATCTCCCCTGAAAGAGATACAGCAGTGGGGATTTAGGGGCACCTAGGAGAAAAAGGAAGTTAAATATCAGATGTATCTACTTAGCTGAAGAGCGTCAACTCTCTGTTATAGGAGGTCATGCCAGTGGTGGGCTTGGCTAACCTAGATAAAACAAAAGCAAGAGGACTGGGGAAACCCACAGAAATCAATGGAGGTAAGCCTGTGTCTAGATTTACCTACAGGAAACAAAGCGACTGTGAGAATTTAAGGCTCAGTTTCTGAAGCCTTAGTATATTGTCTCTGATGCTCCTATAAGAGAGGAGAGAATGGCACTTCCCTGGGTGTGCTTGGGGTCCCCAATAATCCAAAATGGGTGCATTTCATAGACAGTTATTGTTTTGCTATTCTCAGAGATGAGGACTCCAGTATCAGAGCCCTTACCACAACACTTTCCTCATGAAATCTTGTCTGCTCGAGTAGGAAAGGTCCCAAGTGCAATGAATTGTGTAGGACTTGGTGGAGAAAGGATGGGAATGAAGATGATGTGTGCTTTGAGTGAGATGCAAGAAAGAAAGAGGGGGAGAAGAAGGAGAGGAGAAAAAAGGGAGAGAAGAAAGGTAAAGGAAGAAGAGAAGAGAGAGGGAAGAAGAGGGAGAGAAGGAAAAAGGGGAGAGAAGAAAGGGAAAGGAGGAAGAGAAGAGAGAGGGAAGAAGAGGGAGACAAGAAAAAAGGATAGAGGAGGAAGGGAAAGGAGGAAGAGAAGAGAGAGGGGAGAAGAGGGGGAGAAGAGGGAGAGGAGAAAAAGGGGAGAGGAGAAAAAGGGGAGAGGAGAAAGGGAAAGGAGGAAGAGAAGAGAGAGAGGAAAGTAAGAGGGAAATGAGAGAGAAGGTTATTTCTGAAAAATACCATATAGGCCTTGTAAGCTCCTTGGGGGCAGTGATCATATCATATTTACCTTTCACTCTCCCCAAATATCTAGAAGTACAACATTCAATACATAAATAGCCTTACTAAGTGCCTAGCATGGTGCTCTGTGAACAGTAGACACTTAATAAATGCTTATTGCATTGATTAGTAGGTGCTTAGAGAGGACGGAATAGAGTAATGGATAAAAGGCCAGCCTTGAAAAAAGAAAGCCTTGACTGGTACAAAGTGGCTTGGGGGCTTTGGGCAAGTCTGTTTAACCTCTCAGGTGATTCTTTAAGACTATAAATTTCAGAGAAGTTGCCAAGTTCCATTGGTGAGGAAATTTTCATACTGGCAGTTCGCCAAATGCATGAAATAGATGTGGACCAAAAATTACTTCGTTGCCACTCAGTCATATGCAACTCTTTGGGACCTCATTTGGGGTTTTCTTGGCAAAGAAACTGGAGGGTTTGGCATTTCCTTCTCCAGCTCACTTTACAGATGAGGAAACTGAGGCTAACAGAGTTGAGTGACTTGCCCAGGCTCACCCTGTTAGTAAGTATCTGAGACCAGATTTGAACTCAGGAAGATGTGTCTTCCTGACTCCAGGCCCAGCATTGTGCCACCTAACTACCCTTAAAAATACTTAATAAATGTTAATTAAATGGACGCTGAGTGAATAAATGAAGTTTTCCAGGAAAACACTGTCTGACCTACATATTATCAAAATAATAGGCTATCCTGGCTAAAGAGACAGGATAAAGACAGAGACAGAGAGACAGACAGAAAAAAAGAGACAGAGACAGAGAGAAAGAAACAAAGAGAGACAGAGAGAAGGTTAAAAGGTTGTTCGGCAGAAGAGATTGGTTAATTGAGTCAATCCAGCTGTGTTTTTCATGTAGACATGATAAAAGCAAGTATTCTCTCTCTGGTCCATCTTACTTCATGTGTCTACAGCCCCATTACACTATTTTTAAAGCATGACATTTTCCCTGTGTTGAAATCAACACTTTTAAGGCTGTGTTAGCACAGCATAGAACTGGTGTCTATCCACATGCATGAAGTAGGAAAGGATGACAATTATCTAGATAGCACAAACAGCCTTAAATGACTTTAGGGCCAGATGTTTTCTGGCCCCAATTAATCCATTTCACTGTGCTTGTGAGGACTGGCATAAGTGCACAATTTTCTGAGTGTTTTAGAAGGTCATAGAAGGTCATCACTGACTCAATGGCTTGCAGCAGGAGTCTGGACATCACTGCCTGACCTCCCACTTGGTCATCTTTGCTTTGACACTGCCCTCAGAAACGTATTGATATTCCCTGTCTTAGGTGTCTCAGACGATTGCTCTGAAAAATCCCAATGCCCCCTCTCTTAGAAGATCATTAACTCTATATTCAAGTATATTCAATATTTTCAGCATGGGTGGAAACAATAAACACCAGGCTATTGTGCTAGTAGCCTTTCATAGTAAGCCTTTCAAAGACATAACTGTGATCACCGTAAATTGAGCTAAGGGGCCTCCCTCTTATTTGAAAAACAGGGGCTGTAAAATGTGTTTGACATTTTAAACCTCTTTTGACCACCCAATGTCTGCAGAGGCTGTGAGAAGTGTTGGGGGAGCGGGTGGGGGGAGGTGCTAGGGAAGAGAACAAAGCTTTGATTGTCATCATTTATACGAAGAAGGAGAGTGGTAGATGGCACCCCTGTGCTCCACCCTGACATCTGCAGGACGGAACAGAGGCACAGTCTTCCAGAAGAAAATCCTCCAGGATGGGCTGAAACCCCTAAGGAATCCCAAATGCTCAATTCATTGGACAAAATTCGTTTTAAAACAAAGTAATTCAGTGCTAAGTAATTGATTGTTTAAAAGTCTTTGATTTTGATTTTGTCACCCTCTTCCCTTTTTGAACCAATCAGAAGAAGTGTGGTACGGTGGAAAGATTACTAAATTTGGAGTCACAGGACCTGAGTTCAAATCCCAACTTACTACCTGTTTGATCTTGGACATGTCACCTAACTTCTCCAGGCTTCAGTTTCCACACCCGTAAGATGAAAGGGTTGGTTTTAAAAGCAGTAAGAATTCTGATCAATACAACGAACAGCCATGATTTCAGAGGATAAGTGATGAAACATACTACTCACCTCCTGATAGAGAATTGATGGACTCAGGGAACAGAATGAGACATTTATTCTTTAGGTATGGCTGATGTAGGAATTTGTTTTGCTTAACTATACACACATGTATTGTAAGGGTTTTCTTTTTCTTCATTTTATCCTATTGTCAGTGTTGAGGGTGGGAGGGAGAGAACACTAAGTCAGGTTGGTATTTTTTTAAAAAGATGAGGTGGTTAGACTAAATAAGGCTCCTGCTAGCTGATGGTTCTATGACCTTCCGACTGCCTATAATGATGTCAAAATGGGCAGTAAAAAAAGTGAGTTTGCACAAATACTTCAATATATCCATTTCTGCCACCAAGAACTTGTACCTTGGTTTGGTTGAAAGGGCTATGGCCTTGGAGTCATAAGGCTTGGGTGTGAATCTCAGCCCTGCCTCAACCAGCTGGGCACATGAGGAAAACATGTCTTTAACCACTAGATAAATGTGGGCTATATCTTGTCTCCACCCATGTCCTCCTCAAACTCCTCATGGAGAAATCCCTTGGATCCTCAAAGGCTGGGTGTGCTCAGGCAGCTCTTAACAATCTGGAAAAACTTTGAGTATAGGGCAGAGGATCAAACTCTAGGTCTGTTTGGAAACTTTCAGCTTCCTCATGAGAAGAGGTCTGCCAGGGAACCAGACAATTGATAATGGTCCAAACCGTGGCAGGCACTAGCTTCACCATTAGAATATAAGCTTCATGAGGGTAGGGATTATTTCATTCTATGTATTTGTATCCCCAGTTCTTGGATCAGCGCCTAGAACATAGTAGGCACTTAATAAAAGTCCTTTGATTGATTAATTGAATCTCAATTGGAATTTAAGATCTTTTAAGGGAAGGATTGTTTTTTGTGGGAGTTTTTTGTCTTTGTACCCCCAATAATTAGAAGCAATAAGGCAAGAGCTGTCCACAGCATTAGGAAGATCTGGGTTAAAGTCCCACTTCTGACACATCCTGACAGTGTGACCTTGAGTAAGTCATTTGCTCAAATAGGTAAGTCATGAGTTAGTCATTGCAGGCACTCCTCTAAGACCAGAAGATGTTGCTCTGCCTTGATACAGGGAGCTCTTCACTCAGGGCTTCAAACACTGATGAAATCATAAGTCTGGTTTAAAAAAATTCTCAGTGCCTGGAACTTAGTAGATAATTAATAAATGATTGCTGTGGACCAGCCTTGCTGCATTTTGAGAGAATTATCATCAGGTTGGTTTGAGGGTGACAAATTTTTTCAGCCTCAGTGACTCTTGAAGAGAGTGGTGGTTAGGTAGATATCTTCACAGGTTGAAGGAATGATTACACCAAGGAAAGCACAGATCCCTGAAATACTCTTGCATTATTATTACTAATCATTACTAGTGTTTGTGAGCCTCTGTTACTTCATGTATAAAATGAGACCTCAGATCTTTTCCACCTCTAACAGGTCAACCAGCCTACGACTGGTTTGGGGGAGTTGTTTTTGAATCGCTTTTTCACTGAACTGGTCAGGGAGGGGCTGGGTGGTCTTTCGTTGAATTGGCTGATTGTTTGGGTGTCCCATGGACAGGCAGCCTGTACTTAACCAGAAGCTCACTGGGATTTCTACGTGAGGTCACACAGCAGCTGCTGGATTCCAGGGTGTCTACGTGATGTGAAGGGTGTATAAATGCCACCCAAACATTTCTTCATCACTTGAATAGTTTTAGACACTACAGATCGGGTTAGTTCAACCTCTTTATTTTACAAATGAGGAAAAAGACTCAGAGTCAGAAAGCGATTTTTGCCAAGGTTTCCCAGCAACTAAGTGGCAAAGCCAGGAAGAGAATCAGTCTATTGACTCTCCATCATAGGAGTTCTTTCCACTGCTCAACATGGCCCCTTCTTGCTTAATGTTTTGTGGGCAGGAGCTTGTGTTTTCTGATTTCAGATTTTTCTTAATGCTTTTGTCAGAAAAGTATTATGTCTGTAAATGCTACATTGGGAAGGTCCCAGTTGGCTAGACAGAGAAGTCACAGGTTGCCCCCTGTGAGATGGCTCAAACTGGCGCTAAAAGTCAGCTCCTCTCTGCTCCCCTCCAAAAGAAATGTCCTGGTAGCATCCTGCTTGATTTCTGAAATTTTCAATATTAGTCCTTCTAACCCATTGAGTCAAATATTAACACCTTGATTTGAGGTATTTCAGCTGATCTTAGCTAGCAAGGACCTGATGGGACGGACAGAGGACCGGTACAGTCTGAAATGAAGGGAGTGAAGAGGAAATACCAAACATGTTGTTCAGCCTTTGTTTTCAAACCAATGACTCTCTCTCCCAGAGTCATTGAAGTCCAGTGGCAAGACAAAAAGACAAAAGTCAGGACAACTGACAAGGGCCTGGGATGCAGTAAATGACTTTATCATCTTCAATGTCCAACCAACCTCTAAGCACTCCTTGGCACCTGCTTCATCCATCTTTATGGCCATTGGAACAAATTGCTCCTATCCTCCCGTTCCACTGAGGAAGTCTGCTTGGGGTAGACATCCCCCTAACTTACCAATGGGGTGCATGTCCCCACTGTGTGTGTATGGGGTATCTGTGGGGAGCAGGGAAAGGAGGAGGCTAGACAGCCAATCCAGTAAACACATGAGGGTGGAAGGAACACTCAAAGGCAGGGTGAAGTGTACTAGAAACAAACACAGCTCTACCAGAGTTACAGATACTGGAGTGGCGTGAAAATAGATGTTATTATATCATACCACAAAATGTCTGTCTTATTATTGAAAAGCAACTTATTCAAAACAGCTCAATCCCAAAATGGAGCCTTAAACAAAATGGAGTCGGTCATGCTAAGTTGACAAACCTATTCCTGCTATCATTTTTAGGCAATAAAACTCATTCTCACTCAATGGGGAGCCTCATAGATCAGGACTTGAATTCAAAACCATTCCCAATGGTATTCCTAAGTGGATCTAATGAAGAAGTAAGAGCACAGGAATGTATGGCTGGGAATGACAGTCTCCATAACTATTTCCTCTCAATGGAATCCAATTTCACCAACATTATGCTATATTAGATTTATAAAACAAGGCTTCCCTGTGACACTAACATACGTTATCCCATTTATATACATTATTACACGTTATCTGCACAATAGCCCTGTAAGGTATGTAGCATAAATATTATTATCCCCACTTTACAGATAAGGAAACTAAGGACCAGATTCACAAGATGACACAGCTCATAAGCAGCTCAGCCAGTCCACAGCCCCTTGCTTCCTGACTCCAAGTCTAGGGCTTTGCTCTTCAATATCTCCTTGGGAAGAAAAGTAATGAAAGTGGAGAAAAACTGTAGGACTTTAGATGTTGGGAATATAATAGAAAATGTACATAATAGAAAATGTCTGGCAATTTCCATCCATCGGAGCACACATCCCAGCCCTAGTTGGAAAGATGATAGGCGATGAGTGGATCTGTAACATGGCCACGCTTTAGTGATTGGACACAAATGCCTTAGTCCTTAATATTAATTTAGCCAGTCTCTATTATTTCTGCTTGCCTGCTGCTCCCCTACATCTGTCTGCACCCAAACAGTGCTGGCTGCCTCTTCACCTGCCTGAGAATTAATAGGCCCCACACGGCATTTCCTCTCCCCCTCCTCTTCAACCCCAGGGGGTCTAAGGATCATTTCCAGGCCCTCCTCACATTGCAATGCTAAGGGGCACCTGGCAAACAAAAAATGACATTTCCAACCCTGGAGGATGGATTTTCTTCCCGTTCTCAAACAGAAACACGCAGAAGTGTAAGATGAGCTATCTGGGGTTATGCCTGGCCTTTGGGTAACCCCAGGCCTCTTCTTGACTCCCTATGCATACCCTCCCCAACATTTCCACGTAAAACCTCTATCACTAATGGAACTAATTGCCTGTAGGCCAATCGGGAGTGGCAGCAACATCTGGGCTGCATACTGTAAATGCCACTGTAAGTTACCCTTCCACATTCTGTATGCTAAGGATAGGGGGAAAAGGGGGAGGGCAGGACGAGGAGGCCACAGCTGTGCACCACAATCCTCATGCCCAGGCTTGCCCTCCCCCCTCACCCCAAGTCACTGCCTTACTGTTTCTGTCACTCCCTTCACTAGCACTTGGGCTAGCCAGTTTTATTTTGCCCTGTCTAGAATCTACCCGATGGCTCAGGGCCCATGGAAAAGAATTGACATCACCACCCCCTCCCGCCCCAGAACAACTGAGGAAGGCTTTGCACTTGATGGGAGAAGGATTAGAGTTTCTGCTGATCACACTAGCCTGGGCTAATGAGTGTGGTTCATGCTTCCCATTGAGGGGATTTGAGAGTTTCGTTCAGGGGCATAGTTTCGGGGGGAGAAAGAGGAAGAGGAGGAGGGTCAGGGACGAAGGGAGGGAAAGGAGAGGAAACCCCAGGAGATAAGATTTCAAAACTCAGTGGGCCAGACAAGAAGGGGTAGAGAGAAATTCAAGGCTTGTGGGTGAGTGAAAGAAACGTGTGAAGCAGAGCTGTTAATTCAGCCTTTATAGTCGGAGGTTTGCTTGAAGGGATGTGGGATGTTGCCCATTACAGGAGAGTTTATGAATGGAGAATCGAGCCTGGACTGCAGATGGGGGACAATGGGAGAAGGGAGGTGTGGGGAGGACATTGTGTGTCTTCTGTACAATGACATGAAAGCAGCCCAAGGAAACAAAGCTGAAATGGGGCAAGGGCAGGCCTCCTCTTGTAGTTGCTTCTTTTAATTGCTCTCCCATCACTTCCCTGTGGTTTGATCCTGGAATCATAGCTTCGGAGTACTGTAAGGGACCTAAGAGATCACCTTGTCCCACCCCTTCACTTTACAGATGAGGAAACGGAGGCCCAGGGGGGAAGTGACTTGCTCAAGGTCACACAGCCAGTGAGTCTGAAGGCTCCCAGACCAAAGGAACAACTATGATCACAGGCTGAAAGGCAGGAGGAGGGTTGTTAAGCTATTTTCCTTTAATCTCTGTAAACGTGGGATAGCGGAGAAGAGTCTTTCAGGGGCTGCTTTGGAGTACAGTGTCACCAGCAGATGGTGACATCAAGGCCCAAGCACTGAAGCTTCTCCCTCTTGTTTGTCTGGCTCTTATCTTAAGGGTCCATGAATGCAGGCTCCATATAATGTCTATTTACTACTATAGGGAAAGTCGCCCAGTCCATTTCTCAGGGAACCATGGAACCGCACCTGCTTGACTAAGCGCTGTGGATTCTGAGGTTCAACTCTGTATTGTCTCTTCCTTCACATCACAGAAAAAGGAGTAATAATATGAATTAAGTTAATAGGATCATGAATTTGGAACTGGAAGGTAATTTGTGGACTTTCTTGTCCCATCCTCAGGTGAGAAAACAGGCCCTGGGAGGTTGAATGATCTGGCCAAGATCATGAAGGCTAAGGAGTAACAAAGCAGAGATTTGAAATCAGGACCCCCAACTCTAAATCCAAGTATTTCAACAATCCAGCTAGCAGCTTCTGTGGGGGTGTAAGATCCACCAACAACCAGCACCCAGAAAGCTGCCAACACGCTGCAAAAGCACAGGTTCTTTTCATCTGCTTTAGTAAGGAAAACGTTAAGGGGTTGACAAGCTTACTTTAATTCAGCATACAAATATCACTCACTTAGCTCAGGGGAAAAAACCACCACCCTGAACTTCAGAGCAAAATACAAACAAATTACAAACATCAACAGACAGACCAAATACAGATTCATAGTTACCAACATCTAGGTTCAGACCAGGAGCTCAGAACAAGGGCTGGCCCAGAGTCACATGCACCACCACTGATGTGGGTAAGAGCTCCAAAGAAGAGAAAGCCAACCCCTGGTTTTATATCTTTTTCAGGTCCAGGGTGAGTCACACATGCGACTCACCCATGTGACCTAAAATCATCACAAAGAGGCGACTTAAACGTTGTCTAAGGGCCTCTGATGTCCCAAACCTATCACTCAAACTCATGTGTAAACTAGGCCCTCCCTTAGTTAGCCCCACCTGGGGCCCCACCTTGGTTACCAATTCACACCCACATAGGTTTAGCACCTAATTGGGGTTTGGGCCTGGGGCTTAGCACCTAGTAAGACTCAAAGACACTTAATTAATCATTTTAAAACAGTAAGAAAGTCCCAACTCAATTGATATTACACCAAGGCTCTTTCCACTTCACTATCCTAACTCCTATAAGCAAGCTAGCAATCCAGAAGAAGCCTGGCTTATCAGATAGAGGACCAGACTTAGAAGAAACCTGGTTCAGATACACATTAGCTGCATCATAATGGCTCAGAACCAAGAAACCTTCTAAGCCTATACATTATGGACAAACTGCTGCTTTATATCCATAGGGGATAGTTTCCACATTGGATTGTGGGGATTTCCTACACCAATGAAACTATAGGTCCAAATCCTCCCCAAGCCCAGTGCTCAAATGTGAAGCTTCTAGCTATCCAGGTATAATCTGTTGGTTCTGGCTATCCTGATGAAGATTTTTTTTTCTTTAGCCGCAATAATCAGCTATTTCATTCAGAAGAACATGCATGCTTTGGGTTATCAGAAAAGCAACGTCAAAACCCGACATGTGTCCCTTTATTGCCAAAAAACACAGAGCCAAATTCATCGCCCAAGAATTGTGATCTGCTTAGCTCAGGTGCCTCTGAGGATCTGTCCTTGCTTCTTTCAGACAATCTCTGTTCTGTTTTATCTCCCCATGTCTTATCTTACACAGTGATTTTATCTTTGAGTTGCCTCAAGTCCTTTTGGAAATGAGCAAGGTACAAAGCCTAACTAAATAATAACAATCATTTAGTACCCCACAAGTATTAACTCCTAGGGGAATTTGCAGAGGGAAAAAAATCAGGAGAATTTGTCTTGGCTGGTGGACTGTAGTATATGCCAAATCCTCCCACCTATTTAAACATAGTATTTATTGAAAAGGGACAGCATAGTTCAGGGGAAGGATAGGGAGCTGATTTCAAAACCAGAAGGCCCTGGTTCAGATCCTATCTTTGACAACATATTGGCTACAAGACCCAGGACCAACTCACTTAATCTCACCATGCCCTGAAAAGCTCACTAATACTATAAACTGCAGAGAAGGTGCCAGGCTGTGGTGGCAGAGGGCATTTCCTCACCTAGCAGTTCCTTACAATGAAGAAGTAGAGGGAGAGTCGATGCATGATTTTCTGTTTGCAGATGATTGTGCACTAGATGCAGCCTCTGAAGCTGAGATGCAACAAAGTATGGATCACTTCTTTGCTGCTTGTGCTCATTTTGGCCTAACAATTAACCCCACAGGTGCTCTACCAGCCAGCACCACACCATCCATGTGTAGAATCATCAGTTGCAGAAAATGGAGAAGTTCTGAATTCTGTGGATAAGTTCACTTACCTCGACAGCGTACTTTCCAGGGATTCACACATCAAGAATGAGGTCCAGTGTTTGGAAGGTTCCAAAGGAGAGTGTGGGAGAGAAGAGGTATTAGATTGCCTACCAACTGAAGGTCTACAGAACCATTGTGCTGACCTCATTGTATGCCTGTGAAGCTTGGACAGTCTACCAGCACCATGCCAGGAAAATGAATACTTCCATTTGAATTGTCATAGGAAGATTCTGAAGATCACCTGGCAGGATAAGGTACCAAACACTGAGGTCCTTTCTTCAACTAAACTGCCAAGCATTCAAACTCTACTGCGGAGACTACAACTCCTATAGGCTGGCCATGTTGTTTGAATGCAAAATGTACACTTGCCTAAAAGACTATTTTAGAGGGAACTCACACAAGGCAAGCACGGAAGAAACGATACAAGGATACTCTCAAGGTGTCTCTGAAGAACTTTGGAATTGATTGCGTGATATGGGAGATGCTGGCATAGGACTGTCCAGCATCGTGTGCCCACATCAGAGAAGGTGCTGTACTCTGTGCGTGAAGCAGAATTGAAACAGCTCAAAAGAAACAAGAAATACGCAAATTAAGAGAATCCACCACAAATGTTTACATGGCCTATTTGTGCCCAACCTGGGGTAGAACCTTCCAAGCTCATACTGGCCTGATCAGCCACAGTCAGACACGCTGTGACTTGGCTCTAACATAGTGATGTCATTTTGGTCCTCTTGAAGAACAAAGGACAACAACTAACCAACCAACACTGAGGAAATCATAAATCTAGTCCTTGTCTCTTTTGGATAGAAATGATTCACCAAAATTTTCCTGTAATGGTTTATCCATGAAGACTATGCCAGGGTCACACAAGCTTTGTTAGTAATAATAGCATAGATAGATAGATAGATAGATAATTGATAGATAAATAGATGATAGATAGATGATAGATAGATAAGATGATATATAGATAGATGATAGATAGATAGATGATAGATAGATAGACAGATAGGCTCACACAGACGCCAAGTTTTGTTCAACAAAATAAAAATAAATATATCACTTCAAGCCTTTCAAAGTCCTTTATATGTGTCATCTCATTTGAGCCTCAAAGCAATCCTGTGAGCCAGGTGATACTATTTTTTTTTTGCAGGGGGAGGGCAGGGCAATTGGGGTTAAGTGACTTGCCCAAGGTCACACAGCTATTAAGTGTGTCAAGTGTCTGAGGCCAGATTTGAATTCAGGTGGTCCTGACTCCAGGGCCGGTGCTCAACTCACTGCACCACCTAGCTGCCCCCACAGGGGATACTATTATTCCCAATTTACAGAGGAGGAAACTAAGGCAAAGGAAGGTTAAATCACTTGCTCAGGGTCACACAACTAATATCTAAAGCAGGATTGAAACTCAGGTCTCCGTGATTCCAGGTCCAATGCTTTATACCCACTGAACTATCTGGCTGTAGGTATCAAGTATGGATTCATTGACAAACTGTGTCATTCAAACACCAGCCTTGTCAAGCTCAGGGAGTAACATGGCCTGATTGGTTCAAGGTGATGAATTTCTTAGAGTCTTAAAGACTGTTTACCAAGCTTCTGTTTCCTTCTATGGAAGATGTACTCCCCAGTCCTAGAGGCATTGAGGTAGTGATGTGGGATAAGGACTGAATTTGTGACTTTCTTAGTATATGGAACTCCCAGATGAGAGAGCTCTCTCCACTGATGCAAGTTGGCATTTTCTTTTCAGTTTGCAGCTTCAGAGAGTTGTTTAGAGCACTGAAAAGTTGATTGACTTGTCCAGAATCACACAGCAAGTATGTATCAGAAGTGGGATTTGAACTCAAGTCTTTTTCATGCAAAGGCTAGCTCTTTCTTCAAGTATTTGATAAGAATGGTTGTGACTGTTACATGAAATTTTGACTCATTTGATCAAGAAAAAAAGCATTTTTATTTTTAATTGACTTTTTGTGTATTTTGTTTTATTAAGTTGACATTTTTTCTTAACTGACTTGCATGAATAAGTTCATTAAAATTATTGGCCCACGAGAATGAGCAGGCATACTGAGGTGGAAAGGGGATATTTCTATCTGGGTAGTTGGGGCTTTAAACACCACCACCGCCACTGAGCTATTGAGAAAAAAAGGGAGCATTAAAGCCTGAATCACACAAATTAGCAAGCCACACTGGTAGAATAGAGGTAATGCTGTAATGGAAGCTAGGAACACCTGAGTTCCAAACCTCCCTCAGATACTTGTGTGACCCTGAGCAAGTCACTTAATCTCTATCTGCCTCAATTCCCTAATAGCTAAATAAGAAGATTGGACTGCGTGGCTTCAAAAATCCCCTCCTGGTCTAAATGTATGATACTAGAAGTTTGGGTTTAGAAACTTCTCTTCCCCCCTCACCTATTCCTCATTCATTAATTACATGAGAGCTTTGTATACATGACCAAAACTAGTAAAACCATGCGAAAAGAAGGCCCAGGACAACAGTATCTGTTGAGATTTACAGTTAAGGATATTTCTATTCTACATCACAACCCCCAAATCCACAAGATATTTATTCCCTATGTAATTTTAACTTTTCCTTTCTCATGTTACTCAGAGCATTTCCAGATGTGAGAAAATAACCAACGTGCTAATCTAAAAGGTAAGTAAATGGCCGTGTACTGATCAACAGTATAGGAGAAACCAGTGAGTGGGATTCTAGAGGGGTCAGTTGGAATTTCAGAGTATTTTCTGCATTGTACAAGTATTTCAGAGAGGCAGTATCACATAGTGACTAGGAAAATCAGGAAGACCTAGATTCAAATCCTGCTCCTGACATGGGAGACGGGAAAGGGGATGAAGAACAAGTGAGAAGACCCATCATTAATCAGCTGTACAGCCTTGGGCAAGTCCCTTCCTTCCCCTGGCTCTCATTCTCTTCTTCTGCAAAATGAGCTTGGGTGGTATCTAAGGCCCCTTCTATCCCTAATAACCTATGACTTGACTGATGATTTTTTAAGAAGGAAAACAATTATTCAGATGCCTTCAGATTCTTTCCTCTCTGTATGACTCAAAGCTTTGTCAGCTTTTTTTTTTAAGTCTAATTTTTGTCACAGTCAGAATATTCCTTCTGTCCCCTGCCACAACCTACCCAGGGTTTCCTGAAGCCATCACAACCCCACCGCTTGCCTTACATGAGCTTGGTCGCCCATCAGCGGAGCTGGAACATTTACAAGGAGAAGCTGCACTTGAAACTAAAAAAAAAGTAAAAATAGATCATAATAATACTAGTGGGACAGAAAGGTCAGTCTCCATAGGAAACCCTGTCACCAATGATTTCTACAGCCATGCCAAAGGTTCCAGACTCTGAGCTAATTCACCATCCACATGTAAAGAGAAAATGAGAGAGAGACAGACAGACAGAGAGAGAGACAGAGAGAGAGAGAGACAGAGAGAGAGAGAGAGAGAGAGACAGAAAGCATTTATTGAGTTATTACTGTGTACCATGAGGGTAGCTAGGTGATACAGTTGATAGAATGACAGGCCCAGAGTCAGGAAGACCTGAGTCCAAAATCAACCTCAGACTAGCTGTGTGACCCTGGGCAAGTCACTTAACCCTGTTTGCCTCAGTTTTTCCTCATCTATAAAATGAGCTGGAGAGGGAAATGGCAAAACTCTCCAGTACTTTGCTAAGAAAACTCCAAATGGGGTCACAAAGAGTTGGACATGACTGATTGACAAAACAACAGTAACAACATTGTGTGTTATGTGCCATGTTAGGCACTAGAGATACAAAGAAAGGGGAGAAAAAACAACCATGGTCCCTGCCTTCAAGGAGCTCATGTTCTAATTAGGAAGACACATACATACATACATATATGTTTATACACACACAAGATATGTGTGTATAAGATGTATACAGTATGAGTGGAAGGTAATCTCAGAAGAGAGGGAGCAGGGTAAGAAAAGGGTAAGATTTAAGCGGATTCAGGGCAATTTGGAGGTAGAAGTAGGGAGAGACAGCGTTTTAGGCATGGGGGACAGCAAGTGCAAAGTGACAGAGTTGGGAGGAATTGTATGAGAGACAGATTGTAGTCCAGCAAAGTTAGAACATAGAGTATGTGGAGAGGAGTAATGTGTAAGAATACTGGAAACACAGAAAGGGCCAGGTTAGGATGGGCTTTAAATGTCAAAGAGAAAAAAGGAAAGAAGGAAGGAAGGAAGGAAGGAAGGAAGGAAGGAAGGAAGGAAGGAAGGAAGGAAGGGAAGGAGGAAGGGAGGGAGAAAGAGAAGAAAAAAGAAGAGTGGAGAAGAGAGAAAGGAGAATGGAGAAAAGAGGGGATGGGAGAAGAGGGAAGAGAAGAGGAGAGGAAACAAAAGATGGACATCAATAGTTTTCCAAAGGACTCTAGTTTCTTTTTCCTTGCACATTATCTCAGGTTCTTGGAAATAAAGAGGGTTTTTTTGTTTGTTTGTTTGTTTTTACTTTATCTGGAAAACAAGCTGCCTTCACCACCTTCTCTACAGCTTTGTGAAAATCTTTCCAAAATGTAGTGTCTAAATATTTATTACACAGTAACATGGGTCTGGTTTAATTTCATTTGTTTTCCTGATGATCCTCTGCATTTGATGTGAGAAGGAGGCGCAGTGAATACTGTAAATATTTAGAAAATATTCAGCTTGGTGAGAACTCTGTCAGTTTTGAACAGTTCCAGCTCTTTCTCTTTTTCTGGCAAGAAACGCACCCGTATTCACTCACATTCGTGCCTAGTGAAAAACACACAAAAGCGAAGACGGAGCCTTGGCTAGACTGAAATAAACATCTCACCAAACCACCAGCCAGGGGCAAAAAAAGAGCTGTGTCTCTACAAAAGAATTACCTTCAATTATTAATAAACAATAATACTCACACTGTTAATAATGTTGAAAGTAATCCTTTCCCTTGCCTCCATCCTCTAAAATGCTCAAGATAACATTCACTCATCAGCAACCATTCTCCATGCTTCAGTAGATTTGCTCATTTGTTTTTCAAGGATGTGTATAGGATGTATATGGGGCGGGGGGGGGGGCGAGGATCATCACACTGAGGAAAACATCTGGAATCATGGGACCTAAATCAGAATCCTGTCTCTGCCACTTACTACCTGAATGGATTTGAATTAGTCACCTCACCGCCCCCCCCCCGGGCCTCAGTTTCTTCATTTGTAAAGTGAAGGGTCTGATCTAGATGACCTCTGAGGTTTCTTCTGACTCTCCATCTATGATCCCATGAGGCTTTAAAATCTTTTGCTGGGCATTTGAGGCCCTGCTCAATTTGGCATAACTGCATTTCTAGTTTCATCACAAGTGACCCTTCTCCAAGTATTCCATGTTCCAGTCAAACTGGTCTATCCTTTGAATCCCTCTTTTCACACACACACACACACACACACACACACACACTCATGCACACACGCATGCACACGCACATACACACACACACCTTGTGTTTGTCCCACTTTGTAGCTGCCTTTATGCTCTTCCCTATGCCTAGAGCATCCTTGCTTCCCCATCTTTGCCTGTCAAATTTCTATCCTAATTTTAAAACCTGCTCAGCAAGCCCTTTCTGCTCTCACTTTACACTTAATATATAATATAGTATAATAATAATAGATCTCATTTCTACGGCATTTATGTTTTGTAGAAACACTGTCCTCAAAATGGCCATTTTCAAGAGGTCAAGTATTAATAGCCCCATTTTGCAGACGAAGAAACTGAGAACCAGAGATGATAGATGACCCGGGGTGGGAGCTCATGCCTTCTAGAGTCAAGACCAGTGCTCCTTCAATTACCTTTTATTCCTCCATGTTTGTACTAAGGCTTCCAGAATTTGTCCGGAAGCGGACAGTGTGGCAGCCTAGGTACAGCGAAGCTCACTGCCAGGATGGCCCCTGAGTGATAAATTTTTTGGTGACGGCAACTCTCTAAGACTGTCTACAAAGTCATAGAAGCATTGTTCTTCATACTCTGGTGGGGGCACCCCTCCTCTACCCCCCACCCCGCCAGTGCTGGATTCTCACATTTATTATATACTTAGTCTTATGCTCCCCTGATAGACTTCACTCTATTAGGTCAGGCTCATGCCTTATCTAAGTGGCCCTCTGAATAGAGTGCTGGACCCAGAGTCAGGAAGATTGGAATTTGAACCCTGTCTCAGATACCTGTTCTACCCAACTTAAAGTCCTAAATATATTATTATTATTAATAATAATAGTAAAAATATGTACTTCCTCTAGCTCCTAGCATGGTGTCTTGCACAGAGTAGTTTTCTGATCAAATCAGAGAACTCTTTAAATCTTACCGTAGCCATAGGAAATTGATCATCCTGAGACCAATGTGACACCCTGAGCTTAGCAAGGTTGGGCCTTGGATGACACACATAGTTTGTCACTGGGGTTAATGAAAGCCTGCAGCTAGGCGGTACAGTGAAAAGAAAGCTGAACCTGAAATCATGAAGACCTGAGTTCAAATCCTCTCTCGATCACTAGCTGTTGAATTATATTTGAATCTGGTGATGGTTCTGCCCAAGTAACCATTCAAATTCTAATTTTTTCTCTATACGTGTCCTCAGTAAGAGACAATTTGTCATGGGGGAAAGAACAGTGGGACAGCTATTCTTCAGGCTTGGGGGGCGGGGCAGTCTTGGTACTGCTTATGGTTATCTGTAGACAATCCACATTCCCTTTCTAGGTATATACTACCACACAAGTCCCCCCTCCCCACAACACACTCAAGAGATTTCAAAGCTTCAAGAGAACGGATACTCACTCCTCCTCACAAAAGGATCACTGACCCCTGAACTCAACAATCTCTTCAAGTCTAAAATGTCATGAATTTAAGTTCACATTTGAATCACTTCAGGAGAGGTGGTGCAATACAGTGGAAAAACTATTAGACCAGGAGTTGGCCTGATTAAAACACCAACTACCTAAACTTGAAGGACTCACTTAACCTGTTTGTGCCTCAGTTTCTTTATCTGTAAACTGGGCATAATATCTTCCCTAATCATCAGAATATTGTAAGTTTCAAATGAAGCGATGCGCTTGAAAGCTCTTTCAAAGCCATCAATTGTGACACACATTCAAAGGATTAGTTCAAAATAATGATTTCAATCCATTCTTGTTCAACTGTTATCCAGGTTCTTTCAATAACTCTGTATAATTACAGAATTAATTAGTTCCTATTATTAAAGGAATCTACAAAAGCAATGCTCCTTTTTAAAAAAAATAGGGACTGAAAATGGCTTTATCAAAATGCTGTCACTGTAGAAAAATAAGGTTTTATCAGGGATTGTCTATTTCAGGACGGACAGAGTTGGGTCCTACAAATATAGGCCAAAATAGTTATATGGAATAACCTCCCAAATCACAGAAAACAATGAATGCAACAGGCCAAAGATCTAGATCCACGCGCACTGTCCAAGATTTGGCTTATAGTGGAGAGGAGGTCAAAAATAATTGGATCCCAGAGCCGGAGGGGACCTCGGTGGGAATTTAGTCACAGAATAACAGATTAGGGAAAGACCTCAAAAGCCATCTAACCCAAACTCTATCTGAAATAGAATTCTCTCTATAACTTAACCAAACAAGTGGTCTTTGTGCCAAAAGGGCAGCTCATGAAGAGGAACTCACTCTCCCTGAGGAAGACCACGCCACCTTTGGATTGCTCTACATAGTAGGAAGATTCTTCTGCCTTCTAAGTCTCAATCCACTTTTCCAATATGTCCACCCATCGTTCCCAGTTCTTCTCATTAGGTCGAGGAAAACAAGTCAAATCCCTCTTCCCTCTGACATTTTTTTTTTTTTGGCCCAGTGTATAAAGTACCAGATTTGGAGATAAGAAGACCAGAATTCAAATTCAGCCTTAGATACTTACTAGCTGTGTGACCCTCTCTCAAAACCTCAGATTCCTCCTCTGTGAAATGGGGATAATGATGACGCCTACCTCACAGGCTTATTGAAAGGATCAAATAAGATAATATATGTCACGTGCTTTGCAAACCTTGAATTGCCATGTAAAGACTATTACTTTTATTATTACTACTAAAGATGATCATCAGATCCTTCCTAAATCTTCTCTTCTTTTTAAGTCTTCTCTAGTCTGATCATCTCCAGTTCTGTCAACTGATTTCCATCCAAACCCTTCATTTTCAGAGGCGGTATGAGGCGAGGCTGTGACCTACCTAAGATTACATAGTGATCTGGGGGCTGAGCTGGACCTGGCGCCCAGCTCTCAACTCTGATTCCCGTAAACTCCACTATCACAGATTTATGGTTCCTGCGGAAATGAAGTATTTATATAAACAGTGTCTCGCTGGTGGAATAATGTCACAGGATTGTAGATTTGGATTCCGAAAGGACCTTAGAGGCTGCTGAGTTCAATACCCTCACTTTACATATGAGGGAACTTGACTCATGGCGCAACCAGTGATTTGCCCAACTGATAAGTGTCTAAGGCAGGACTTAAGCTCAGGCCTTCCTCGCTCCAACGCCAGTGTCCTAGATAGCCTACCACACTGCCTCACTCCTCTCAGTGAAGGGTCAGCAAGCAAAGCTCTTGACTCTCAATCCCACAGCCCATCTTTCCACCATCATAGCTTTTGTTCTTTTGAATCATGAAGGGTGTTCAGTCTTCAAGAGGCTCCTTTTTAAAATGAGAATACATCTGTGGGGTGTGGGAAGAGCCACCCTTAATCATTAGTTCATACCTTAGCAAGAGCAGGACAAAGAATAGGCACTTGTAGAGGGGCAGGGTGCCCCTGAGTGGGGGTTGGGGGGCAATAAAAGGGGCAGGACAAAAGCCCTTCATCTCAATTGGGCTTCCGTTTTCTCATCTGGCAAATGACAGAAAGAGATCGCATGATTGTTGGGGTTCCTTCCAGCTCTAAGATACTATGACTTGGAACTCTTCCTATTTCACAATCGAGCCTGGGGTTGTCCCTGGTCTAGGTAGTCCTTCCTGGGATGCCATGAGGCCAGCTATATACCTTGAATTTCTGTCACACAAAAATAGTATTATTTTACATCATGGGTGCTGAATCTGGTAGCTGTCACTTCTTGGCGTATCTATGGTAGCCTTAGGAAGTCACTATCCATTGATTGTTTTTCTGTGGCACCAACCGAACCAAGCAAGTGGCTTATTTCTTAACATTTGACTAGTTATGGCTGTGTCCACTGGAACTGGCCTGCATTTTCCTTTACACCCTGTCGTGTTCTAGAATTCTAGTTGTTGAACCTCAGGCTGCCTGCTTAGGCCTAGTCTGGAGTAGAGTTACCATGAAAACCCCAGCTTCCTGTGGCACTATAAATACTACTTTAAAATGAACCAAAAAAGACTATGCTCTTGGAAAGTGGGTCTCCGTCCCTTCTCTTCTGCTCCCTGCACCCCCCCCCCAACATTGGGAAAAGTGCTAAAAATCAAGTCAAATAACACTCAGGTGCTAAACAGATTATGACTCACAGCTGGAGGCAAAGAAGTTGCAATTCTATCCAATTACACTAATTTAATTGGGTGTTAAAATAATCCTAGAGTCCTAACAGTAGTCCTCTAAGCCAGACTGGAGTCTCTAGTGACAGGGGGAAGAGGCAAGGCCTTGAGGGTGGTTAGGTATGAAGGGGAAGCCACATAACCCTGAGCAGGGCTTATTGTAAAAAATGGCCTTTGGATAATGTTTACCTGAGGTAGGTAGGGTACTGTTTTCTGGATGGAGACATTAACCCTTGGTCTGGTTTGGATGATGGCCACTGTTCTCCAAGTTGGGACAGAGCTAAAGAGAGAACTGTTTAGAGCTGTAGTACTCAAATGCTTTCAGTCCCATGGCCATCTATTTCACCTACTCCAGGGCCTACAATAGGGGAAGGAGGAAGAAGAGGAAGAGGAAGAAGAGAAGGAAGAGAAGGAGGAAGAAGAGGAAGAAGAGGAGGAAAAGGGAGAGGAGGAGGAAAGGAAAGAATAGGAGGAGGAGTGGTGGTGGTAGTAGTGGTGGTGGTGGTGGTGGAGGTGGTGTTGATAGTAATAATGATAAAAATAAATGAGATTATACTTACAAAGTGTTCCACAAACTTTAAGGTATAGATAGATAGATAGATAGATAGAAATAGATGGGTACATAGATAGAGATAGATTAGATAGATAGATAGATAGATAGATAGATAGATAGATAGATAGATATAGATACAGATAGATAGATACAGATAGATAGATAGATAGATAGATAGATAGATAGATAGATAGATAGATAGATAGATATAAATGTTAGCTAGTATTACTGTTGGTATTTCGGTCCCTGAGTCACTTATCTAGCCACCCACTTCAGGACCTAATGGAGTAAAAAAAGAAATTTAAATCTCACTACTCCTATGTAGAAACCCTCTCTTTGGGCTAGACTCTTCTCGAGCAACTCATTCCCCTTTTCTAGGCCTCTTAGGTGTTGTTCAATCTTTTCAGACCCCTGTGGGGTTTTCTTGGCAAGGATCCTGGAGCCGTTTGCCATTTCCTTCACCAGCTCATTTTACAGATGAGGAAACTGAGATAAAAAGAGTTAAGTGACTTGCCCAGGGTCACACAGCTAGTAAGTTTTTGAGGCCAGATTTGAAATCAGGAAGATGAGTCTTCTTGACCCTAGGCCTGTCGCTCTATCCACTGAGCCAGCTAACTGCTTCTTTTTAGGCCTCACTTTACTGTAAAATCAGTAGAGAGAGAGATGAATGATTTGTAAGTACCCTTCCGGCTCTAATACGCTGTTATTCAACTCTGCCCTGCCACACACACACACAAACACACACACACACACACACACACACACACACACACACACACACAGAGTAACTGTACCTCTGCAATTCATTCTGCAAGCATTTATTAAACAACCACTATGTGTAAAGGCCCTGGAAATATAGATAGAAAATAAAAGCCCCTGACCTCAAAGAGTGTATATTCCACTTGGGGGTGGGGGTGGGGGTGGGGGGATGGCGAAGGGAAGATACAACATTTACGCAGAGAAATAAGGACAAGATAATTTGAAGAGGAAAACAGCATCAGTAACGAGGGATGTAGAATATTTTCCCTTGGGAGCTGGTCCCTGGACTGAACCTTGAAGGAAGCTAAAGAGTTTCCACGGCAGAAGTGAGGCAGGGGCTCATTTCAGGCAATCAGAGTAAACAGCTTATGCATCAAATGTTCTGAAATCGGAGATTGGAGACCAAGTTTGGGGAGCCGTGAGGAAGCCTATTTATCTCCCCAAACATAACAAACTCCTTTATGTATCTTTTTTTATCATGCAGAGGACTTAGCATTGGGTCCTGCACACAGTGGGCTTTCACTATATCTCTTGTTTGATTGGCAGAATGAATGGGGACAAGTGGCATTGTTTTGGTTGTACCACTTACTAGTGCTCTCTCTCTGTAAATGGAAAATATTATAGAACTATGTGTATAGTCCAGGGGTGGGGAACCTGCAGCCTTGAGGCCAAATGTGACCCTCTAGGTCCTCAAGTGTGGCCCTTTGACTGAATCCAAACTTCAGAGAACAAATCCCCTTAATAAAAAGATGTGTTCCATAAAACTTGGACTCAGTCAAAAGAGGACCTAGAAGGCCACAGGTTCCCCACCCCTGGCATGGACATTGGTAGCGAGCAAGCGTGAATGCCTACCTGCAGTTAACAGTCTGAGAACTACTGTGTGATAAGCAATCCTAATCACTACTTGTATGACCTTCAGCAAATTATTTACCTGGCCTCTCCCAGCCTCAGATTCCTCAACTAAATGAGGAATCTGGATTAGATAGACTCTGAGGCCCCTCCTCAATCTAAATCTAGAACCCAGCACTTCTTATATCCAATCCCTCTAAACTTGACCTACCTACAATCTGCCAAAGGCCCTGCCACCAATACAGCCCCAGGCAGGTAGGTCAGAGGTAAAAAACAAATCTGCATCTATCTTTCCAGGCTCAACGGTCTGGTCAGTGTTGTTATTAGCTGGGTTCTGACCTTGTTCCTTAGTTGGAGCGTCTGACCTTGGACCTTGCCTATTCTGACCAATCTGCCACCTTCCCTCTCTGGGTCTCTAGCTTGTTCTTTTGTGCTCAAGTCTTTGTCTTGACACCCTGGTTTCTCCCCTAGTTTCTTTGAAACTAAAGCCCTGTCTTAGACTTACCAGCCTTTCCATCACCTGGCTCTTTCTCCCTTCCACACATACACCCCTAGCTGTGTGCTGGTAAATGATTAGCAGGACACACTTTCAAATTTAGTCTACATTATCAATATTTTCTCCATCACTTTCTTAAGTCTAGACAATCAATAAAACAATAAAGTAACCATATTTAGCATTTGCCAATTTCTGAGGTATAAATGCTCACAATGAAAATTTAGGTTTTGTAAATACTATTTTATTTTTTCTAATCACATGTAAAGATATTTTTCAATATTCATTTTTATAAGATTTTGAGTTCCAAAATTTTCTCTCTCTCTCCCATCCCCCCTCACTAAGATAGCAAGCAATCTGACATAGGTTGTATATCACAATGAAAATTCAACAACGGTTTGAGATTGCCCCAGCATGTTCCTGCCCTGCCTCCTCCAGATCCCAGCCTCTTTGGCTGGGACCCACTCTGGCAGCCAGAATTCCCAGCCTCTACTTGCCTGCCTACATCCCTGCCCACCCTGGGCCTCCAGATTCCTCTGACGTTCCATTCAGCTGTACAATCTTATTTCCTAATGCCTACATTTGGGACCTTTCCGATCTGTTCTATTTTAGTAGCTGTCTAATCCCTGGGTCCTAGTCATCTTTGATCTGGCTGCCAGTCTAAGCCCTAGAATTGTTATATAGATTTAGAAGAATGTTCCCTTAACTAAGGGCCATAGGCTGGCAAGACTTTAGGGGACCATGGGCTTTATTCTGCATTCACCCACCTTGAGCCATTCACCCTCCCTATGGCTCTGTATAAGGGATACAACATGAGGTCAAAAGTAAGAGGGGTAAAGAGAATAAAAGTGACAACCTTCTTATTTTAATTGGAAAACCGCTTAAACAATATAAGGCCCAGTTTATGACATTGATTATACATCCAGACACTGTGTGGCCCCTTCACTATACACCAGAATGCAGCCCTCTGGAAAATCCTTGTGGGGACTGTTGGTCTAGCATTCCTAAGGTCAGGGTGAACACTGGAGTCTTTGATCAGCCCTGGCTGCTGGAACCAAGGGCTGACACAGTATTTTTGTGTTGTTTCTTGAAATCTCTGCAGGTCAAAAACCATGTTTTTCTCTCAGCAATTGTTTCTACCCTGGGGCAGGTCAAGATCACTGTGTCACTGTGTCTGATGCTGCCCATCGACACCCCTTCTGGAATAGACAGACACTAACCTGACTTGATTTTTCAGTTTTCAAAAACAAGTTTGAAAAATATCACATGGGACAGACTGAAAAGAATCCCAACCTCCCCGCTCCCCTTTTCTTTTCTGAACCCCCCCCCACCTCAAACCAAGGAGCACTGACAAGAACCAGTCAATGCCAACTCACTGTTGAAACCCTGATGAGCAACCACAAAGGGAAAGAGGAAGAAGGGATCCTTATGGATGACTCATTGAAAGTCACAATCTTTGAAGAGTTGGGTTGCTTTTTTGGTTTTTGTTTTTTGTCCCAGAGGAGAAGAGCTGAACGAAAACCCAGGAAATTGACAGGGGTTCAGAAGAGAAGTGGGAAAAGGATAGGGAAAGAGGATGTGATGAGTTTCTGCCCTGTTGGTATGCTTCCATCTATCCATGCCAAAAGCTATCCAGTCATGAAGGGCTTCCTGAGATACGGTATCTTACTTCCCAGGTGGGTAAACTCACATCACCAAGGTGTTCAGAGATTCGGTAGCTGGGTTGGACTGGGAACAAATCCATAGTCTCCATTTGCCGACCTCAGCCCACCCTGTGATTTCCAAAAAATAAAAAAAAAATGTTAAAAATGTGACGAGATCTTTCCAAAGTAATTTATTACCGGTCCCTATGCTCTTAGGTCTTTTTCTAGAACCTAAAAATGGTTAAGCTGGGGAAGTATATAGGGATTGAGGGAAATCCAGTGACTTCTAGATGGTCAAACTAATATGAAAATATTGGTTGCCCCCCCTGGATTACATCCACAGAATGGCAATTCCTAAAGCAATACTCAGTGACTACGCTGCAGACAGTTTGCTGAGGAGGCATGGAAATGAGCTTGACCTCCTCGCTTTTGACAAATACCCAGATGAGGAAACAACAGATTGCAAAAAGGAGGGAGTGAGGGGTTTGTTTTGAGGCTTTATTCTGCTCGTCGTTTCGTACCTTTGACAGACACATGGAGAGTGACCCTGTCGTCTAGAATAACCAAGTCCAGCCTGACTTGGTGAGTGCATGAGCTAGAGGAATCACACATGTTCCTTGGGGGAAGCAAGGAAGGAAGATTGAGGGTGAGAGGCAGCTTGCATTTATACTCTTAAGCAAAAATATCCCTTTTACAGTGAAACACAAACTTTGGCCAACTCTCAGCGGTATTCGCTAATAAGGGCGAAGCAAAGTTAGGGATAATCCAAAACCTCTTTGTATTTGGCTTGGCAGCGAATTCTATAGAGGCAGAGTGATGAAGAGAAAGGGATGCTGGCTTTGCTGTGGCCCAAATCTTAGCTCTGCTACTTTTTATTTGTGTGACCATGGGCAAGTCACTTAACCTCTAAGGACTCTCCAGAGCTAATTCTGTGGTCTCAGAAGATGGCCCTCCCCCCAAAAGATCACCTTTCCAAATTACGTTTTGCTTTGATGAAAATGAAAATTGGTTTGCATTCCTTGAGCATGCACTGATGCCCTTGGGAGGGGAGAGGTGGGACACAGGAGAATAGCATTAGGGGCATCCTGAAGCTAATGTTTATATAAAGCTTTAAAACTTCCAAGGCATTTTATATACATTGTCTCACTGGATCCTCACAACTAGCTACTGTAACTATTACCTCCATTTGATAGATGATGGTAGCTAACATAAAGTATTTTGAAGGTTTGGAAATGTTTTACATATAATATCTCACTTGAGCCTTGCAATAACCCTTTGGAGCAGATACTATCATTATTCCCATCTTACAGATTGGAAAACTCAGACTGGGTAAGTGATTTACATGGATAGAAAGTGACCAGGGAAAGAGTCAAATTCAGATCTTCCAGATTCAAAAATCCAGTCCTCTAGCCACTACCCTACACTGTCTACTACCCACTGTATTGCCTTCATACCGCCTAGATGCCTCCAAGTGGCAGAAGCAAGATTCACATTTAGGTCCCCCTAACTCGAAGTCGAGCGCTACAGAGTAATACACCAATTCCAATCTCTTTGCCAGTCCACACACAAAATAATGCAACATAGAAAGACCTGAAACTGCTTTAAAAATGCCACCAATTCTGCCACTGTGCATGCTAGACTGTATTGGAACAGCCCTCTACAATTTACAAAGTATGGTCCCATATTAACAACAGCTCTGACAAGTACATATGCAATTATTACTACTCCTGCTTTATAGGAAACAGCTTTGAAAAGGCTAAGTAACTTCTCTACAAGGTTCTATTGTAACTAAGTGGAGAAACTAGTCACAAATCCAGGTCTTCAAAGTCCAAGTCCATTTCTTTCTACTACCCTACACTGTCTAAAACGCAATATTACAATGCTTCACAGAGATAAATAAGTCCGTACAAAGATGTAGGAAAAGAGAAGATGGGCGAAATGGAGCGTTTTTTCACCCTGCACCCCCAAAGGAAAGCCAGGAGCCAGGACAGATGGGCTGAAGCTTCTCCCTCTTTTCCTTGCTCGGTAGCTGGACACCTCCCCTTATTCTATGCCACTATTCATTCATTGTCTTTAACTCAGTGCAGGGCAGGCAGAAAGCATCCATCTAAAGGTGGCTCTATTGAATTCACTAAGAACAAGATTTATGCCATATTGAGTTTAGATTTTGCTTTTTTAAATCCATCTGTATTTAACTCAAATAATAAAAACCAAGGGGATGTAAAAAGGCGCCTCGTAACTTTGAGGGGAGAGGGCACCGTGGGATATGAGTGAATTAAAACTATTCAAATTTTCCATTCCTTCGAGATTGCATTGCCTGCCTTGTCTTTCAGCTCTGAAATGAGTGATAAATGGCCTTATTGTGACAGACTCTAATAGACTCAGTACCTATTGAAATAATCTCACACTCGCAACTTCATTCCCCTCTTCTATGATTTGGTTCATTCTTATAACTGCAAGACTAAAATATATCTCCTGAATCTTTGGAGATTCAGAGCCAACGAATCATCTCACCTAAGAATGCAGTGGAAAGAGTGGATTGTGTCGAGCCCTGGGTTCAAATCCCTGGCTTTGTCATATACTAGCTATCATACCTTGGACTTTTCCCTTTACTTCTCTGAGCCTCACTCCCCCCATCTGTAAAATGACACGGTTGGACTAAATGATCTCCAAAGTCCCTTTCACCTCTAAATCTTATTATCCTATATATTCCTCAAATTTTGACTAACTAAAATAACCAATATCCAATGACCAAAGGAATTAAGAGATCTTTTCATGGAGCAAAGCAGATGTGTCTCTTGGTGGGGAAGAAAACCAATAGGAAGTCAATGTTTATAATGAACAAACCCTAATATGAAAGTCTTGGCTCTGGAGTCAGAAGACCTGTGTTCAAATTCTTCTTCTAATGCTCAGGTAAGTCACATAATGACCCTGGAACTCCAATTCCCAATCTGTGAAACAAGGTTGTTGAACCACTTACTACTGTCCTCTAACTCTTCCAGGGGTTCATAACCTGGAGTCTCCAAGCTTATTTTTGTTTTTTTTTTTATGTTTAGACAATTGTATTTCAACATAATTGGTTTTCTTTGCAATCCTATGCATTCAAAACATTTTTCTGAGAAGGGACGCGTAAGCTTCACCAGATCAACCAAGAGGTTTAGTTACAATAAAGATTAAGAACCCCTGGTCTTGGGGCAGCTAGGTGGTGCAGTGAGTAGAGCACCAGGCCTGTAGTCAGGGGGACCTGGGTTCAAATCTGGCCTCAGACACATTTGCTAGCTGTGTGACCTCAGGCAAGTCACTTAACCTCAATTGCCCTGCCTTTGCCCTCAAAAAAAGAGCCCCTGGTCTAGACTATGATCCTTGGGTACATTTGGGGGCTTGCCCTGAGGCTTCCTTTTATCTTTTTTTCTTTCTTGAGAGGGAATCGTTTCCTTTTAACAACGAAGCTCATTCCCTATATTCTTGCAAGCCCCCAAACCTTCACTCCAATCTTTCCACTGGCTAGGGAGCTAAGAAATGAACATAGAGCACATTTGGCATAAGAAGCAAGATTTAAGATCTAGGGACAGAAATATACTATTTCTTCTGCAGCCACACAGCCCTTCACAAACTTCATCAAACAACAGATACTATCATCATTCACATTTTTTATAGAAGGCAAAACAAAAAAACCTCAAGGGTCAGAAAGGTTAAGAATTTGCCAAAGGTCACACAGCAAATCCATAAGAGCTCTGGGAATAGCATCCTGACAGGTTTTACCCCCTGTGTAGAAATGTATTTATAGACTTCATGATGGGAATCTAATGTTCTTTACCCAGAGAAAAATAGATATGTCCTATATTTAACTCGATGTAAAGGGGGGGGAAAGTATATTTGAACAAATATTTTAAAGTAAAACAAAACACCAGGCGGATGAATCCCTGAGTGATGTTAATATGCTTTTTATAGCATTGGGAAGTCAATTGAGAAATTGTAAAAATTAGAGCTGGAACAGCCCTCCGAGGCCCCAAGGGCTTTTGCAGTCCTGCTCTCTGCAATGCACATTCTAATGTTTTGTCCACTCACGTTTTAAATATCTCAACCAATAGCTCTCCCCCTGGGAGGTTTTCCCACAGGCCAATAGATCTTGCTGTCAGGGAATTTCTCCTGATATTCAATCTCACTTATCCTTTCCTTAGCGTCATCCCATTTGTCTCTGGGAATAATTTAGACGGGAGTGTGCTGACATGGAAAACCAGAGTGCCTGCCTTGCCTTCAAATTCATGTTCCAGACCCTCCACATATGGAGAAATAAAGGTCAAGGGGTCTCGAGACAAAGGAAAACAATCAGGCAAACACAAATCTCTCTCTGCAACACCCTGTTTCCAGGTGCCAAGTCTGAGGGCAAGAAAGACGAGCCTGGGTGGACGTGACCTGAGCACATCTTTGCTGTACGAGTTTGCAAGTCAGGCCCAGAATGGCCATCAGAGAGCATCCCTGCTGGTGACTACAGTGCTCTGGCAGGAGGTTGAAGGATTGGTTCATGCTGGGAGTTTGGAGACAGAAGGTGGCAGTATAGTATAAGAGCTAGGAACATGGGCACCTAAAAAACCTATCCGGTCCATCTGGATAAAGCGCTGCACTTACCAATTGTTTATCATTCTTGAGGTCTAAGCGTTCATGTTTAACTCCATAAGAAGGCTTGTTTTATATCGAAAGTGGGCTGCAAATGGAGGCAAAGCCAGTTAAAACCCAAACAGTAAATACTGATGTCAATGCCAGGTTCCAAGGAACACTCTGTGGCGGGAATTTAATAGGAGAAACAATTCAAGTTCCAGACTGGAATGCTGGTCCACACAACACATGTATAGCTATCGAATTTTTTTTTTATTTCTTTGGTCCTGCAAAAGTTTTTATTTTTTTTCTTTTCTTTTTAAGAAATTAGAGTCAATGTTTTTTGCTGTTTGGGCATCATTGTTCTTTCTAGTCAAGTCAAGCCCCATCCCCTCCCCCTCATCCCTTTCCATGCTTTTCCTTTTCTTGCATTATTCTGTAGGGTTCTATTGGTTCATTCTAGAGTAAGGGCCTTGGAGGGCAAATATTTCTGACTCTCTGCTTGCCACTCCTGCTGTGAGCCAATTAAATATACTACCCCCCAGGAAGAATGTGCTGTTTTCTTTCCTGTTTTCCCCTTTTTCTTTTCTTTTTTCCTCTTCTTTTTCTTTACCGTTTTCCTTTCCTTTTCTTTTTTCCTTTTCCTTTTTTCTTTCCTTTCCTTTTCCCCCTTTCCTTTTCTTTTTCTTTACATTTTTCTTTTTCCTTTCTTTTCTTTAGTTTTTTTCTTTCCTTTTCTTTTTTCTTTTCTTTTCATTTTATTTCTCTTCTCTCCTGTTTATTATTACTTTCTAATTTCAGGCATGGCAATGCCTTTCATGATCAGAACATTTTTCTCCTGAAAGCCAGAGAAACAATGCCCTGGAAATGGATTTCCTTTTCTAATAGTCTTCACACAAGTGGGCTTTTTCGGTGGCTGTAGGCCCTCAGCTTTTCTGAGGAAAAAAGCCACCACGGAAACTTTCTTTACACTTTCTCAGATGGCAAAACTGCTTGGCCATTACTGACGTGTTGTTCTTTGAGAATTTAGTAAACTCAAAAGAACAAAACACACAACACACACACACACGCACACAAAGAGGTGTGGGAGGGGGGAGTTGGGCATTACAAGCAAATAACCATTTCACTGCATTCTAATTCTGCATCATCAACTGGAGTAAATAAGATGTGCATTTCAATTTCATTCTAGGTGCTTGCATGGGTGCTCATTACAGCCAAAGCAAGAATTTTCTAAATACACATGACTTCCAGGACTGTTGGTCATTAAACGATTTTTGTTGGTGGTGTTGTTTCTTCCTCTTGTTCTTTAAAGAGTGATCTTGAAACAGACTAGTTTGAAAAGGGGAGAAAAATAGTTTCCAAATAGGTTATAATCAAGGGGAAGGACAAGAAAGGCAAATTCAACCCAGAAGACTAAATTCTGGATTATCTCTTTCATAAGGAAGGGCACTTTAAAAAAAAATTAAAAGCTGCAGTTGAGAAAAGCTAACTGCACAGAGCCAAGGTGTCAAAAGGAGCAGATCAAAATCCAAAGTCTAAGCTATTAAAAATCCTTTCCACCTGACACAGTGCCCTTTACTGATCTTTTTTTCTTGCTCTCTTACTCAGGTGCCTTTAGGAATGTTTATTTTGAGTATTTCCTCCTAGTCTGAAGTGATCATGCTCTCCGTTCACAAGCTCCCCTTAAAGACAGTCTTATTCTACTTCCCACTAGAAAAAAAATTTCCCAAAATCAATTTTAAGAGTCTTTTTGGAGATGTTTGTATTAATGTATTTCAGAGCAGACAATTCATTTTAAGGAATGAGTTGATGCAACTCTGTCAGCATCTAATGATAATTTTTAAAAAATAATGCAATCAGATTGTTAGCATTCAAAATCATTTAAAAACAACTCAACAGCTACAACATTTGCTCCCATGTGGGCTGCACTTTAATAGCTTTCTTTATTTAAAACCTAAGCCCTCACAATAACAAAAATATCTCTACTTTGTGTTTATAGGATCTTAAAGAACACTATTATTTGATTTAAAATTAAACAATATAATTATCATGCGACAACCAATATTTAAAGATAGCTGCTATTTCCTTAGCAATTATGTTTAAAAAATACAGTAAGCTATATATACATATATATATTCACTTTCAAACCCAGCAATTACATACTGTAGTCTATTAAATTTTTTTTAAAATCAGTTTCCTTTTGAGGAACAAATATTTGTAGGTCATTCTAAATTCAGTCTTCTTTAGCAAGTGTAGTCTGTAGAGCTTTGCTTAATAAAGCAAAGTTTTGGATCAAAATTTATTCTGGGTCTATAGTGGTAAAACAGGATACACCAGTTATACGGTCAATCCAAGTGAAAAAGCAGTCTGAAGCATCCAGATCATAGACACACACATTTATATTTTGCATTATCAGGATAATTGCAGCCATCTGATCACTTTACTCAGAGAATATAGACATCACCTCTAAGTAAACATTAAGTTTGAAATGTCTCACCTTCTTTGCCCAGGACAACAGATTATGAACCTGTGGGACTAAGCACTTTTTCAATCAGCCAATTTGGCTGACTGCGTTTTACAGTTTCTAAAATTAACACTCAAGTTGAACACAAAAGACCTACACTACTGGTGTTGTACTATATACAGAGCACACAGTCAGCTAGGCTGCTCTTTGACTCTGTTCGTTATCAAAATTAGCTCCCTGTTTGTCCTACTCCTATTTCCACACTCAACCATTAATTAACCAACCTATCATTAGATGCTGCCAATGCCCAACTTTTCCAGGATCTTTCTTTAAATATAGAATTTTACAGTAGCCTACCATAGCTGGGGGTGAGGGGGAGATTAGCAGGTAGGACATAGGACTGCTTCTAACTATAATCCCTTTCCAAAACAGGGATTGCACACAAAACCAGTACCATTTTGTGCTCTGATTCTAGAAAACCTAAACTTTTTCCGGCCTTCACGGAAGAATTTTCTCCCAAATAACAGCGTGAATGATAAACCGGGCTCCTAACCAGATGTGCCGTGATTTGCCTTTCCTCCTCACTGGGAGCAGACTGATGTTTTACTCATCATGTCTCTCACATCTGTCTCACTCATTTTCAACCTGTTTTCATTTGCAGAGTAAGAAAAAAAATGGAGGTTTTCTTTTTTGAGTCGTAATTCAGCACAGCTTTGGTAAACTGGTTTGTAGAACTGCAGAAAAGTATTAAGAAAATTGAAGGAGAAAGCTGTGGGAAGCAAAGAGGAAAGAAAGTAAAAGGGGGTAAAAACAAAGAAAGAAAAGCAAAAACAAACCAAATCTAAGAGCATTTAGAAAAGAATGTTTTCCCAAAGAGACTTGTCTTTCCATGAGCAACACCCAAGCTTAAATCCCATCACAACTCACTCTTGGCTCCGATGCTAATTGGGGGTATGCTATCTTCACTAAACACATTCCAAGAAGGCCTTTGCAGGAAACCATTTCAACATAAAAAGAAATCATTGGAGATTCTTAAAATTTGGGTCTTTTGTACCCTGACTTACCATTTCAACATTCTTATTTAAAGTTTCCTTCACAGTTCTTAATATATACAATTTTCCAACTCAAAGAATGGGTTTTAGAGTCTCTACGAGCCCATAAAGTTCTGTCTCAAAGATTTTATTAATAATAATAAAAACATCGATCTCCATAAGCATCACCCTGGAAGGGAGAGTGATTTCTTGAAATGGCACAAAGTTTCACATGCAGGCATTAAAATCAAGTAGGTTAATTCTTGTTCAGCAACAGACCAACTTCTTTCCTTTCCTACTCTATGCTGAATATATCCAAAACACTAATGCAAACCAGCTCAGAAAAGTTCATGCATTACACCTGCAGCAGGAAACAGCTAGCCAACTTCATGAACCATTTCCATGTTTAGAGCACGTCATTCATTTCTTTCAAGGATGTGAGGATGACTGCACTATATATATTTTTTATTACATGAGGATATGTTTCTTGGGAGCCTGAAAAGGCTAAGCTGAAGCAACATGGAGATTTTTAAATGAATATCTGACTATTTCCCAGCCTACCCTAAACCTTGACCGAACAGCCCCCATTTGTGGAATGTCAGTCAGGATCACCATGTCAGCTGAACTGACAAACAGAAGCAATATGACTGAGAGGGGATTTGCAGGGTGGGTGCCATGTTTCCACTCTGAGAGGATGCTGACAGTGTCATCCTGCTGCTCAATCCTTTGTTCCCCCAAGTGGTCTTATTTTTTAAATGAGTGTCACATCTTACTTTAGGCCTTTCGGTCAAGCAAAGCTTTGAACTGAGAAAATCAAAACTCTTAAGGACTGAAAAATAGTGAGGGTTTCCTTTTTTGTGACTGGAGTATAGTGTGTTGAACATTGAAATAGCCCTGTAATTAGAGAATGATAACTCTGCATTAGTTCATATATCCTCTCGTGTCACTCTGACTTCTTAATATTAATTATTTCTTAGGGCAACTGATTAGCTATGGGGGATGGGAAAAGGTAAAGAGTCACAAATGACTTCTAGGTTATGAAATTGGATTATAGGAAAGATAGTGGTATCCTCAGCATAAAATAGAGAAGTTAGGAAGTGGGCTGGATTTATGAGGAAAGATAATTAGTTTAATTTTAGACTTGTTGAGTTTGAGATATCTATGGGACTTCATAAACTGGCCTCCATCTACCTTTTCATTGTTATGTTGGGGTGTATGGGGTGTTCAGGGAGGACTAGGTCCTCCCTGAACTTGCCAAGCTCTTTTCAGGGTTACACATCCACCTTTAGTGTCCACTTCTCACCCAATTCTCACCTGTAGCTCCAAGAAGCTGTAGTATGTGTAGTGGCCACATCCCAGAAAAAGCTTCTCAGCAGAAGAGTTAAACCAGATTGAAGGTAACTGACAGGCCTCAAATCCATTAATGAGTTAGGAGGGTGTCTACCACAAGCACCCAGCAGAATGGTCTGATGAGAACAATTTGTCCCAATGGCCATGAAGTCTATTGAAACAGGTACATTGGAGCTCTTAGAGTTTGGTCATTGAAGATGCCAAGGTCATCCACTGCATCCCAGGCCATCACCAATCATCCTGACTTTTGTCCTGCCACTGGACTTTGACGACCCTGGAAGAGAGAGTACAGCTGACAACTTTGCCCAACTCTGCCTCACTTAAATCCAATTCCTGTGGACTGAAGACATTACCCCATGATGCCATTGATTCTCTTTGAAAATGAAGGACAATCAACGTTCTTATGTTAGATAATTTCCTTTTACACATTCTATGATCCAGCAAATTGACCCTCTTTGTTGTTCTCCACATACAGCACTCCATCTTTTGTCTCTGTGTCTTTACAGTGACTTGACTTCCCAATTCCTGGAAGATACTCTCTCCTTCCCACAACCTCTTATCGTGTCCGACTCCAAAATCCCAGACAGAGACTCTGCAATCACAAACGTCACTTTCTTCAGTACCCTGGAATGGAGTTTATTTTGGCCTATTGACTTGAATTCCTCCATGTTAACTATGTGCTCTCTTATTCCCTTCTCATTTATCTCAGGTACCAATTTTTCTGTTCTGTCATTTCCAAGCCAAAGATCATCCTCGTTAGCAGAAAATCAGAAACAAAAGTGCAGGAGCTCTGCCTTGTCTTTGATTAGTTATCATCATCTCATCCACCTTGAACAGTAGTCATTTCTCTTCTTTAACCTTTTCTTTTCCCTATTAGCGTTTTTTTTTTAAATCTCTTTTGTTGTCTTTAGATTTCTTTGTCATTCTTAGCTTATTCCGAACTTAAGTATACTGAACTCTTTCCTTACAGGAACAGACAATTGCCATTGACTAATGTCATACATTTGAAATCTTCCTCAATTACCTATCGTCACTCCCATATTCTATACATTTTTAATAAAATTTTATGAACATATTTTGTTTTTAATGTCACCTCCATTAGTGAAAATATTCTTCCCCTTCTCTTACCCAGTGAACTATCTCTTATAACCAAGAATTTTTAAAAGGAAGAAAAGCAAAATAAATAAGCACATCAAATAAGACTAACAGTATATGCCATGTTTCATACTCAGAGAGTTGGGGATACTCTGCAGAGGAAGAAAGGTACATCTCTTCATCTCTTTTCCAGGGTCACACTTCTTGGACATATAATTACCGTTGTTATGGTCACTGTGCATTTTATGCTTCCTTTACACTGTATTAGTTCATATAAATCTTCTTAAGCTTCTCTGACCTTTTACTATTTCTCTTTTTTCAAGTCATGGTAATATTCTCTTATATTCGGCTCAGATTCAATCTAATTCAGTAGGTTGAATCTGGCCCGCTTGTGGAAACAGGCGTCACAAAGGGTGGGATTTCTTAAGACAACCCATTATGGCGAATCCCTAATAAACTTTGTCTTTTCCCTTGGCTGAAAAAAAATATTCTCTTATATTCATTTATTATTTAGCCATGCCCATACCACTTTGTATCTACTTTGTTTCTAATCCCTTGCCCCTGCAAAAATGGCTGCTATGTGTTTTTGTGTGTAGGGACAGCTAGGTGGCACAGTAGATAGAGTGCCCACCCTGGAGTCAAAACACCTGAGTTAAAATCTGGCCTCAGATACTTACCTAGCTGTGTGATGCTAGATATGTCACTTCACTCTGTTTGCCTTAGTTCCTCATCTGTAAAATGAGCTAGAAAAGGAAACAGCAAACCACTCCAGTATTTTCGCCAAGAAAATCCCAAATAGGGTCACAAAGAGTTACACAAGACTGAAATAACTGAACAACAACAATTTTGGTGTATACAAAGTGTTCCAAAAGTCTTAGTGAAGGTTTATGCTTTAATAGCTTTGAAACATCTTATATGGGGGCTGTCTTTCCGTATCTTACCTCCTTGGGGGTATCTACCTAGAAGGGAGATCTCTGATCAAAGAGTTTGGACATTTAATTACTTTCTTAGCATACATAATTGTACATTGTTTTCCAGGTCGCTCAAACCAGTTCATAACTCTACCCAACAGTATGCTAGTGTGCCTGTCTTTCCATGGCCCCTCCGCCATCAACTATTTTCATAGTTTGTCGTCTTTGCCAATGTGATGAGCGTGAGATGAAACCTCAAGAGTTCTTTCCATTTGCATTTTTCTTTCTTTCAATGTAGAGATAAGAGTCTAGAGACCACTGGTTTCGTTAGTATAGGGAACTCTCAGTGAGGAAGCTTCTTCTACTAACGCAGGTGGGCACTTCTTCTGTGACTTATAGTCTTAGAGAGTTGTCTAGAGCATCAAGAAGTTTAATAGCTTGCCCAAGGTCACTCAATGACTTGAATCTGGGTCTTCCTGGCTCTGTGGCTGACTCTACTCACCATAGCACACTAGCTTTCTATTATTATATACATAGCCCCTAAAAACTGGATTTGGCTGATAAGCTCTTTGTGTTTCTAAATGGGTCTCTTTAGACAGATCCCCTTTTCCTCCTCATTGCAGTTATTTCTTTTTGTATCTTCAGCGTTTCATCTGGAGAGCGTTACATCCCTTCTGGCATCTCTATGCCAGATTCTATAGATAGAAAGACAATAATTAAACAGTCTCTGTCTTCAAGGACCTTATATTCTTCTGGAGAAACAGGCCACAAACACAGATAAATGAACACAAAGTATAAAGAGATTCCAGGGGCAGGGGTGGGGATAGTACTAACTACAGGGGGATCAAGAAAGACCTTATGTAAGAGGGACTAGGGATTCCAAGAGGTGAAGGCAAGGGGGCAAGGGAGATGGGGAGAAAATTCCAGGCTTGGGGGAATAGACTCTGAAAAGGCATGAAAATAGAAGACAGAATGTCTTGTAGAATGAATTATAAGTAGGTCAGTTTGACTGGAATGTAGAGCCCATAATAGGGAGAAATATGAAATCAGTCTAGACAGGTTCACGACAGTGAAAGGCCTTGATTTAAATTTATGTGTTTAATTAGACAAACAATTTTCCAGAAGTGAAATGTAAATGGGACAAAACTGTTAATTATCCTTCTTTGAGCAGAAATTTGGGAACATTTGGTCTTCAACTATGATCTAGTATAAGAGTTCTCTAACATTTTGCCTCATGAACTTGATGGCAGTCTGATGAAGCTTATGGATGACTTCTCAGAATAACTTGTTTAAATACATAGGGTTACAAGGGAAATAGTGCATTTAAATACAGTTATTAAAGCATTTTTTAAAAGTTTATAGGTCCCAGGTAAGAACCCCTGATCTAGAGACCTAAGTCTCTAAATCCCTCTACTGCTCTCAAATTATACTTCAATCAGTGAGGTCAATATGAGGAAGAATTTCCTAAAGAGTTAAAATTGTTCTTGATTTTTACTAAAATGGGCCGCTTCACAATACGGTGAGTTCCTACCCACTGGCGGTCTTCAAACCGAAGCTAGATGACCACTTATCAGAGCTACCCAAGAGAAAATTCATGCTTCTTGTAGAAGTTGGCCTACATGACCCCAGGAGTCCCTTGAAGAGTCAATGATTCTACCAAGACATATTTATTACATGCCTACCGTGAGCAAAATATTTCACTTACTTTTTTTCCGTTTCAACCTACAATATAATACTAAGTGAATACTGAGACTGATTCTTTCATTGCCTAACCTCTTCTCTGCTCCTTGATCCCCTAGGTGACTTCATGAACTCATTCAGTCTCCTAGCTCACTCTTTTATAGTTCATTCCTTGACTAACAGTATTGATAGCACCCAGTTACACATTAAGTTTCCAAAGCCACTCTTAGATGCCTCCCCCAAGATATATGAGAAGCCAAGCCCCTGCAGAATCACAAAGGTTCTTTAAAAAATGATCCCAACAAAGAAACTTTTTAATTGTAAAACAATGAACCAGAAAGGAAGAATCAAACAAGAACTGGTAAATATTCAATAAAGAATATTATTAGAGTTCTCAGAAAGAGAATACCCACAGCTATCTTTATACCAACTTAAATCAGGCAGAAACTCTAACAATGTGAATAAAACGAAATAATGGATGCATTATTTCTAGTGGGACTTGCATTGCCATTTGGTCTAATTATTCTTGATATTTCACCCATCATATTAGAAGCTTCTTCAGAGGAAAGAAATAACAGTTTATCTCCTTGAGAACAAAGAACAAAGTGTCTCTTTGCTCTCGAGCAGCTCAGCTATCATTATGAAGAGAACGGATCTGTCCATTATCGAGAGATCCCACTAGAAATCTTGAATATCTTACCAAATAATATCTCAACGTACTAAAAATACTCAAAAGTGAAGGAAACAGGAGCCGTGGAGCCTCATTGTGAAGGCATGCTACACAGCCTGGGGTTGGAAGATGTTATTGAAGGAAACACTAAGCAGTGTTCTGAGAAACCTTGACCACCATCCCCCAAGTCAAATGCCCTGTGGTGGACTTTCGTTTTTCTCCAGTAAAAGACGTACAAGGAGGACACTCACTTATAGACTATTGGCTCTTGAGGCTGTATGATGCAGTGGAGAGAGCACCAAATTCATTGTCAGAACATCTAGTGCTGTCATTGACTAGCTAAATGACCTTTGTCAAGTGGCAACTTCTTACAGCCTTAGTTTCTTCCTCTATAGTGTAGATAAACCCTATCAAATGAGATGATACTTGTCAGTCAGTGAATAAGCAGTTATTGGGTACCTATCCCAGGCCGGGCACTGTGCTAAGTACTTAGGATACAAAGAAAGACAAAACACAGTGCCTGCCCTCAAGGAGCACACAATCTAATGAGAGAATATACAAACACCTATGCACAAACAAGCTATTTATAGGTTAAATGAGAAATAATCGAGAGAGGGTAGGCACTACGATTAAGAAGGATTAGAAAAGACTTCCTCCCGAAGGCAGAATTTTAAGTGGGATTTAAAGGAAGGAATCCAAGAGGCTGAGGTGGGAAAGAGTATTCCAGGCTTGGAATGTCAGTGCAAAGTACTTTGCAAACCTTAGAATGCTACATAAACGTTAGCCCCTATTATCAAGTTTATTATCATTATAGATGTTCTACCTGCCTCACAGGGTTGTATGAGGATCAAATGAGATAATAGATATTAATTACTTTGCAACCATAGACTGCTACATACAAATGTAAGCTATGATTATATGTGATACAAGGCACACTTGTAAGGATCATAGGGTTTAGAGCTGGGAAAGATTTAAGGGCTTGGCTAGTCTTACCCCTTTATTTTCCAGACAAGGGGATTGAGGCTGTAAGAGGTGAACTGACACATAGTGCTTCAGGATAGAGACAGACAAACCAATATTTTTCCCAGTCTTCACAAGTTCAAATTCTAGCATCGTTTTCCAGGATGGACGTACATGCAAGAGTAAGTATTATTTCCACTTATGGTCCCAGTAACCTTTAGTGAGATTGAATTTCATGAGAGATTGACCCTAAGCCTGTAGAATGAACAGAGAAAGAGGAAGTGGAAGTCTTTCTCACCTTTCACTGTCATCCCATTTCTAGAAATGTGAAAAGGGTCTTTACTTAATTAAGAAATTAAGAAAAATTAAAGAAAATTAAGAAAAGAGCTTCCAAGGTATTGGTTCTGCTGTGTGAGACTGGGAAGTATTAGCCTGACTAATCAACTTGATGTTTGATTGAATTTCCTAGATTATTTTACTATCATATAGATACCACCAGGGCAGGCCCTGGCAAAAATCACTAGGTAAGGGAAATTTCTCATCTGTGTCTACTCATCTTCCTTTTTGACATTTCTCCAGCCAATTGTCCCAAGCCCTTGCCTCTGACTAGCCCTCTGGGGATCCCCTACCCCTGCCACCCCAGTCTTGCCTTCTCACTCAGTACCCAGTTATTTTGCTATTTTTCTCCCTCTCATCAAAATATACCCGTCCTGACTGCATTCCCTTTGGACCCAAATTTGGCTGAGAAATTAATCTGTGCTAAGATGCCAGTGGGGTGTCCTTCTCAAGGTAACATGTATACAGTTTAATACAGGTCATTGGAGATACTATACTTTCAGTCATGGTAGCTGGTGGGATGGGAAGGGGAAAGATGGGAACATGTTCTTGGAGGAAGAGTCTCCTGTCAAACATGATTTCTGGGAATTAGCTGCTCCCCATGGCAGATAAGCCTCTAGCTGGGTTAGGGGAGATATACAGCAATCTATGTACTGGTCAAAGCCAGTTCTGCATAGAGCAAATGCCTCCAATCCACCAATTTGGTGAGAAAATGAGTCTAACCCTTTGGCAATCTCAACACAAACTGGTTAGATGTAGGGAATTTGAGAATAAAATATATCTACAGGTCCTGCCCTCACTTATTTAGTCAGCAATTTTCTTTCATTTGACTCTTAGAGATAATTGGACCAGGAAATCACATTGAGACTCCACTGAATTGTTGAGCAACTTGTCTGTCCCTGGGATCATTTGAGGACTTATAAATTTGATACTCTCTACAAATTAAAACCACAAAGAAGACAGCAACAATAATATTGGTTAACCATTATCTAGTACCATAAGACCATAGATTTAGAACCAAAAGTAACCTTAGACAGTCTTTTAACCCAACACCTTCATTGACTAAAGAAGAAACATAGGCCCGGAAAAGTTAAATGATTTGTCCAGTCATACACGGAGAGAGAAGGCAACAGGCTTGGTTTTCTGTCTCCTTTTTCACAGCATCATAGTGTTCTATAGTCACAAAATTCTTTGCTGATATTATCTCATTTGATTCTCACAACAATTTTGGGATGTAGGCAAGGCAGGGTTCATTATTCCATTTGATATATATCGAAATTAATAATCATCATTATTAATAGAGTACTTTTAGTTTTGCAAAGCACTTTACATACATTATTTCATTTGAATCCCACAACAACCCTATGAAGCAGGTGCGATTTTTACCTCTATGTTATATGTGGGGAAACTGAGGCTCAGATAGGCTAAGTGCCCCAGGTCACACAGCTGAAGCAGGATTCAAACTCAGGTCTTCCTGACTTCAGATCAAGTGCTTTATCCTCTGTCCCACCTAGCTGCCTCATCAGGCCTAAGGTCACATAGCTTGTACAGTGCCAAACCTAGGACTCTAGCCCTTCTGACTCCAAGTTCAGGTCTCCTTCTATGACATCATACTATCTCCGAGTTCATATTTCTCTGGATTGAAACCTTCTCACTGACCCCAGACCCTATTCATCCACCATTATGAACCAAAAGTTTAAAGATAATTTTCTCTCATAACTGCAGCTCACATTGGTCTTCCCAATTTATTTTATTAACTTCACTAACTTCAGTTAAGTGAAAAGACACTGCAGAGTGATGCCTGAACCTGAGCTATGAAAAAAGTCCTGAGTCATTCTCCAAATACAATGGTTTGGCAAAACCCAAAAAGAAATAAAGGTCTTACTGAGCACATTTTCCCTTAATTTTCAAACCCGTGTGTATTTCAAGGGAAATTTAATCCATATGTTTCTGATTCTTTTATACTTAACCTATCAAAATATTGTTGCGGAAGAATTATTTGATGTCCAATAAACGTTGTGAGCCTGTTTTCTAAGCCATTTTATGCTTGTTTTCTCCAAACTTGGCATCCCCATTTTATGGCTGCCAAGAGGGAAAAGCTCCCAAACCTCAAAGCGTTCTTGTTTTCTTCCAGCATCAGATATCCTCAACTTTGAGTGGATTTGAAATTTCAAAACTACCTCTCTGGTTCCTAATGGAAGGAGAGCCCACAGGGGTTCTAGTGCAGAAGACGAATGGCATAATCTCTATCAGCCACTCTGCCTGCGATGAAAATAACTCTGTATCATTGCCTGTGGCTTTCTGTTGGTAAGGCAAATGGAAGATTCTGCTTTCCCAAACTGCTTTCATATCCCGGCTTCCATGATGCCTTCTCTCATCTCTCCTTTCTGGAAGCCATCACCTCTTTATCTGATTTCCTAGCCTTCATACGCTTCTGCAGTCTGTATTTTCTGCTCTGTATTCTAGTTATATACAAGATTAACAGCCCTTTGCAGGCAGGGGTGGTGTCTTACTGATCTTACTCATTCTTAGGACTAGTAATTAGATATTTGTTGAATGAAGGTGTGAATGAATGACAGACAATCATAAATATTGAAAAAGTACCTATTGTGAACAAGGCCCTGGGGGCTGTGCTAAGGAGGCTAACAAAGATGAATGAGACACAATCCCCAATCTTAAAAAGTTTGTGATCTGGCATGGTCAGTGGAATATATACATAACAATTATAAAAGAAATGAAGTGTAAAGTGTAAAAAGAAGGGGCTAGAGGACTATGGAAGCTCAGAGCAGATAAAAAGAGCTTCTAGCTGGGGAAGTTGGAGAGAAAGTGTAATAGAGTAAAATGGGACCCCATTGCCATTACCACTGGCGATGGATGGTGAATGAGTACCTTTGACAATTCATAAAGCTTCAGCAATCTCAGTTTCCAAATTCTGACACTAAAGGACTTCCGTAAACTAGCCTGCATTGATCTGTCCATGCTTATTTCCCACTGTTGCCCTAAGAAACTCTTACAATACAAACAATAAACATACTCACTAGTCCCTAAACATACCTTGCACTACTCCGATCTGTATCTTTGCTCAACGTTTTTCCCACTTCATAGCATGGTCTTCCCCATTGAGTGGGAACAGTGAATAGCGGAGCTTTGCTGAGAAGTATTAGATAATAAAAATAATGATGACAATGGCTAACATTTACATAGCACTTAATGTGTGCCAGGCAGTGTGATATATTGTTGTTCTGTCCTTTCAGTCCTATCTGACTCTTTGTGACCCCATTCGGTGTTTTCTTGGCAAAGATACTGGAGTGGTTTGCCATTTCCTTCTCCAGTTCATTTTACAGGGTGAAGTAACATGCCCAGGGTCACACAGCTATTAAGTGTCTGAGGCCAGATTTGAACTGAGGAAGATGAATCTTCCTGACTCCAGACCTGGCATTCTATCCACTACAACACCTAGCTGTGATAAGGGCTTTGCAAATATCATTTGATTGTCACAACATCCCTGGGAAAGTAGGTGTTATTATTATCCCCATTTTACAGATAAAGAAATTGAGGCAAAGAGAGGTGAACTGGCTTCCTCAGGGTCACAGAGCTAGGAAGTGTCTCAGGTAGGATTTGAACTCAAGTCTTTCTTTTTTTAACATTTAATGGTATTTTATTTTTTTCAATTATATGTAAAGATAATTTTCAACATTCATTTTTACAATATTTTGAGTTCCAATTTTTCTCCCTCCCTCCCTTTCGCCCCCCTCCCAAAGCAGCAACCAGTCTGATGTAGGTTATACATGTAGAATTATATTAAACATATTTCCACACTGTGAACTCAGCCTGGAACTAAACTTTAAGGCAGGGATTCTTAATAGACCCCTTTAGCAATCTGGGGAAGTCTATGGACCCATTCTCAGAATAAGATTTTTTAAAGGCATAAAATGCATAGAATTGCAAAGGAAATCAAAGGTTAGTGATGAAATAAAGATGAAATTTCTTCAGTCCAAGTTCACAGACCACCCCCTCCTCCTGAGATCTAGCCACAGACTCATGGAAGACCAGGTTAAGAAACTTTGCTTTAAAGATGGCTGAGAATGCTGTTGGACTTAAGCCTGATTCTGTGACACAATGAGGAGACTTTGAACATTTTTTTTAAGCAATGGAGTGACTTAGTCAAAATTATGCATTCGCCTAGTTAATCTTGCAGCCTGTGTGGGACTGACTACCATTAGAGGAAAGAATAGCTGGAGGCAAGAAGGCAGGTTAGGAGGTTATCACAGCATTCTAGCCATGGGGTGATTATAATATATCACACTTATTCAGGACTTCAGATTTTATAAAACATGTTCTTGACAATAACCCTGTGAGGTATACGGTGTGAGGATTATTATGCCTATTTCACAGGTGAGACACCTGAGTCCAAAAGGCAGAAGATCTTGCTAGTAAGTGGCAAAACCCAGACTCCAGCAGGGGTTCTCTGACTCTGAATCCATTGTTCTCCCCAATACATTGCCACAAAGAGATCTGAGAGGCTTTACAGAGAACTCTGATTAGATAGCTCAGAACTGAAGGAGAGATAAGGGTCAGAGATGGTTCTAAGTTTTTAAACCTTGGGAAGTAGTAGTAAAATAGTGGTTACATTGATAGAAATAGGGGAATCAGTTGGAAGAACTGATTTGAGGGAACAATAAGTGGTTAAAAATTAGGGTGTTCAGCTTTGCAATGTGTTTGAGTTTTAATAACAACCACTGTCCAGGTCGTAACTGATAAAGATCCCTAAGTTCCTAAAATCACCCTGGGTTACTTTATATGGGAGGTAGGGGTGCCATTAGGTAAGGTGCTGGGTGTTTGCCCACTCTTTCTTCAGCCACCTGGATTTTTCTTGGGCTTCTCCCAAACCAAGTAACAGTTTCAGGAGTTCTTAACCTAGGGTCTGTGAACTCATAAAAAAAAGACCCATAATATTTTGATAACTGTATTTCAATATACAGTAATTGTTTTCCTTTGAAACCCTGTGAATTTTATTTTAAGCACCTAAAGACATTATTCTGAAGAGTCTTACCAGACTTACTATCAAAGGGGACCATGACAGAAAAATAGGTTCAAGATGTCCTGGTTTAGGTTAATACTGCTCAGTTTTTCAACTCCAGGGAAGACTTGGGTCGCCCTGGCATGGCTTAGGGATTCAGAGGAATTCTCAAATTAATAATATAAATGAAAATAAAATACATTTGTAGAGTCAGCCTAAACTAGTAGTGTTGTAGCTGGTGTCCTCTGTTGCCTTTTCCCCTAAAAATCCTCCCTCCCAGGAGGAGTGGTTGCACAACCAAAATTGCCTCTTCTAATTTGGTGGTTTGATTTCTCGTGCTTGAAATCTGTCGGACACCAAAAGTCACACCGACCTTTTCTTCCAACATTCATTTAGAAACTTATCACAGTGTTCCTCATTTTCTCCTGCTTTGTCCTTCACGATTCCATTCCAAGGTTTCTGTTCTCCTTCCGCTGGTGTGAATGTGGATGTCCTCAGTAGAAACAGTTGTTCTCTGTCAGTGGTTTTCAAGTTTAAGGAATCACTTTCCAATTTTCTTCTGCCTCTCCCAAACTCTAGCCTAGCCGCCTAGTTATCAACCATAATCACAGGAAGTGTTTGTCAAACAAAGTATGTCTCATGGGGCAGGGACACATTAATGAGATAATTGAGCTCTAAACACATTCATTAATCATAAAGTAAATATGGGGATAGAAGATAGGAATCCTTTTGGCTCAAAAGGCAAAAAAATTATCATTTGCTTTGCAAAATATTAGGGGCTGCCACTTTAGAACATCAATAGTTTTTCATTTGATGTATCCCCTTCTCCTCTGAGTTGAATTTCTGTTCTTGTCAACCCAAGTTGATGAAAAACAAAGCTTGAAATCCTCCAAAAAGTCACAGAAACAGACTTGTTCTCTAAGGTAGGTCCCTTCCAACTCCAAAATGCCACACTCAACATTCTATCTTCCAAGCTTCCTTCCATCTGTATCAATTGTATGAATTCCCCATAAGAAGGTCAACCCTGCTGACACTGATGTGTCATGCTTGGAAGTTGCTTCAGGACTTGTGAAAAGGTGGGTGTGCCCCTTCATCCTCCTTGAGCAACAAGGAATCCAACCCACCTGGAGAGAATAATAACGAATTGCTAAACTAACCCTGACAGTGGGTGTCCCTATGCATGCACATACAAAGTGTTCAGTCTCCCCACCTGCAAATTTAGTGAAACAGTACATTAGGTTGGCCAGCTCCCTTAAGCGTCGATTTGACTGAGCTGGAGGATTTGGGCGGGTACTAGACTTTCTGTATCTCAATTACTTCTTTCATCAGATGCTGAAAGCAAGATGAGTCCTTTATGACTAAGAGGCAAGAGAACTTTTCTTTTGGAATCTATTTCTCTTTAACTAGGAACATAGAGATGTAACTACATCTGTCAAACACACACCTGGAAGGTTCAAAGTCAGCAAATCAATGCATCATTTCATCTACACATCAACTAATGGCGACTGACTTTTCTTTTAACAGCTGTCATAGGGCGATGCCATTCAGTTGAGTTGACTAAGTCCTATTATTTCTTTCTTCAAAAAGTCTCCTAGAGTTTCTTTTTCCCCCTTAATTTCCATTATCACCTTAGCCCAGTCCCCCATCACTTACATCTAAATTACTGTAACAATCTTCTAATTGTCCTCCCTGCTTTTCTTCTTATTGATTTCTCAAGTATGCAAGTTCCAAGTTAATCTTCTTAATGAACTTTTCATGATGTCTCTCTTCTGGTCAGTAACATACAGTGGCTCCTTATTGCCTAATATAATATAATGTTCTTGCCTGACTTCCAAAGCCCTTCATAATCTGGTCCCATCTTGTCATAATACCCATTACTCTCCAACATACACACTCTGTTTCAGTCAATCAATAAGTTTATTATGTAATAGGCACTATGTTAAGCTCTAAAAATGCAAATGCAAGTAAATAGAAATCCAGCCCTTGCCCTCAAAGAGCTTACATTCTAATGATGTAAGACAACAGATAAAAGAGAGCCGAAAGTGGGGGGAGATGGGGAAAGATAGAGTTATACAATTTGGGGTCATGGTGGATAAAGTCCAGAGAGTCAGGACTGCATCCTGGAGAGGAAGGAAATTATGGATGGCTTGGGAATCCTCCTTAAAATGGAAGTTCTGAGAGAAGCCATCCAATCAGGGGTAGAGGGTACAGAGACAGAGAACAGATACTTCTGAGTTGTGAGTTCCAGGGCTGGAGTCAGTTTCCTGAATAAAAAGGTTTTCTAGCAGACAGTAGAGAAATCTGGAGTGGAACCTCTGTAACAAAAAAGGAAGATGCATTTTCTCAACTCTTCTTTGGAGCAAGTTTGGTCATTATAATTACATACTTTCATTTATGCCTCTTTGTTTTCATTCATGGTATTCCCCCATCTGGAAAGCCCTCCTTTTGCCTTCTCTCCCATCCTGATCTTCCAAATCCTAAAAGGCTGAGATAAAGTCTCAGCTCCTCTATGGAACTTTGTCTGCTTATTCGACCCCACTTCTCTGAGCCCCTACAGCACTTACAGTTAGCATTTGATTATATAATGTCTTTTATCATTAGTTATTGTTATGTGTGTGTGTGTGAATCTTGTCTCCTCAAATAGATTGTTGGAGACAAGCTGTCCCTTTTCCCAGTTTAACTATACCTACCTTTGGCCAGATACCCACTGACCTCAAATTCCAGTTCATGATCTGGATAGTCAAATCAAGTCAACAAGCATTAATTAAGTGCCCATGGTATGTCAGCCACTGTGTTAAGATTAATTGAATTGATGAAACAGACAACTGATGATGATGATGATGACAATCTTTTATTAAATACTACCGGTAAGCCATACAAACATTCAGCAAGGATATACATTCTAAAGAGGGAAGGCAATACATAAAAAGAAGCCAAAAAGGGCTGGGGAAGAGATAGAGTTATCCAACATGGGGTCATGGTAGATAGATTCTAGAGACTCAGGAATGCAGCCTGGAGAATAAGGAAGTCATGGTTGGCCTGAGCAACCTCCTTAAAATCAGAAAATTACAAAAAATTAAATTAACTGTACTTTATGTTACCTGAGGCCAAGGACTGAAGCTATGGGTTTAAACAGACTGGATTAAATCTTGGATGCTCCTCACATAAATCATTCTTTTGTTCATTCCTCCAGGTAGATACCTATGCAAATACACTCAGTTGAAATTTCAATAGCAGTAACAGCCCAAGCAGGAATTGGCTTTGTCAATTCTGAAAGCTACCCTGCCTTTTTGATACATATTTTAATGATGATAATAATAATGGTAATATTTATAAAGCACTTTACATATTTGATCCTAATCAAAACTATATAGAAAAGATATTTAATTTATCTTCTGCTTCTTAATGACTAAGTAATACTCATGATCTTAAAATCTTTAATGCCATGTAGTCTAAGCAGCCCCTTTGAGCCCAATGTCTGTGCTAATAATAATATTGACAATAATAACATATAACACACAACCAGATTGTTGTCTCTTCCTCTGTCCCCTACCTTGACAATGGGCTCCCTTCCATATTGCCACCTCTGCTCTATTCTCCTCAACCTCCATCCTAGCACAGCTGTTCTTAGCCCAAACTGAAAAATTCCCACTTATTGGTTTGGAGAATATGAGTTTCAGTGCTTTGAAGAGCAGACTGCTTAGTCTTAGGTTCAGAGAATGGCTCTAATAATATGAGAAGAGCTTCTTTCCTCTCCGACCACCTTCAACTCTCAAATTCACCAACTTTGGGCCCTGAGAATAAACACAGATTTACACAAGTTTGTTGTTTTTGTAATGGGGTAAAATATGTTGCTATGTAGTCTGTTGGTTGGTGTTGATGCACCATCTTTACACTCTAGCCAGCTTGCGCACAATAACAAAAAGTTTCATTCCTGTGGTATTTGAAATATCCAGACTTTGAGAATTTGAGATTTTGAACCCTGAACTCTGGTTCAGCTCTAAATTGGTGCTGAATAAAAGGAGCTCATTCTCTGATGGTGAGCTCCAATGGTCTGCCAGTACTTCATGGCCTAGTACATTAGAAGCCATATGAAATGACCCTGCGGGATCACCTCCACCCTGACTCTCTGGAGAATGAGATATTACCTAAGAGGGCTTTTCCATTTTTGATTATTGCAACACCAGGCTAGAAACAATTTCAGCTCTTTACTTGCTGGTTATCCAAGAATCTAGCCTGGAATGGAATTTTCCATTCCTCACTCTGAAGCAGAAAAAATCGCAGAGATTTATATTTCCCTTGTAAAGACATTTGGTTCTGCCTATTTGGTATTCCCCCAGTCCAGTACTCCAAGATGAAGTAAGGATATATTGAATCTTTTGGCCTCAGGATACTTGTTTAAGTGGTAGGGCCTCAAAGGCCACACAAAATGCTAGATCTAGGGGCCTAGCTTTAGATTATCTCAAAATCCAAATCTTGGAGCTTACATGATTTGTTTCTCTGGGTTTTTTTAAGCCTCAAAATCAAATCTTGGTGGCATAATCTTTGGATACTGATACCCATTGTGGCCTCTGGATAAAGGTGAGCCTTTATGGATTTTAAAAGATCAGATGTGAATTTAAGCCAGATTTAACGTAGTTGCCACTATTTCCTGAGATTATTGGGAGAGTTCCAGAAGGACGATGAAGAAATGGGTCCTGAAAATGGTGCCTCATGATAATTTACTCACTGAGTAAATTAAATATTCACATAAGATATAAGCTTTATAGACACACCATTTTAAGGTTTCTTTTTAGGTCCTGAGATAGTCTAGTGTCATACCTTTAGAGAACTGAATTCCAGAAAAATGACACAAGTATAATATTTCCACTTTTAAAGACAAGAACCTTCATATAAGACTTCACTGTGGCAAGGAGGTGCCCCCAAATCAGGAAGTCTATGCCAGAAAAACACAAGATGGAGCTAGCAGGTTAAAAAGTCTTCAATTACAGTTTCAATTTTAGACTTTATCTATCCCAAACCAGTCATCAGTCAGTCAATAAACATGTATTAAAGCACGTATTATGTTCCAGGCCGTGCTAAGTGATGGGGATACAAAGAAAGACAAAAAACAGTCCTGCCATCAAGGAGTTCACAGTCTAAAGTAAACATCACATTGTTTGCAGCATGTAAACAACTCTGTACAAATAAGAGAAATGTAGGATAAAAACATTAAAGGGCATCAGAGAAAACTTCTCTTGAAGATGGTATTTGAAGGAAGCCAGAAGACAGAGATGAGGAAAGAGAGTATACAAGGCATGGGGAATACCCAATGAAAATGTCCAGAGTCTGGAGATGGAGCATCTTATGGGGGAAATGTCAAGGAGATCAATGTTACTGGACCACCTGTGCCAGGTAGCTCTGATGCCTCCTCCCCACCCCTTCTAGCTTCCTTTTGTGTATTATCTTCCCCCATTAGATTTTAAGTTCCTTGAGAGAAGGGATGTCTTTCTTTTTTTCCTATTTGTATCCCCAGTGGGTAGCACAGTGCCTGGCACATAGTAAGCATTTAATAAATGTTTATTGAATTGATGGTGTCCTCAATAGTAATAGGGAAGTTTGGAAGGGGAAGAGTTTTAGGAAGTGAAAGATATTAAGTTTAGTTTTGGATATGTTGAGATTAAGATGTCTATGGAACATGCAGTTTGAAATGTCTAATGGGCAGTTGGAAATATGACTGGATAAGTAGATCTGAAAATCATCAGCAGAAAGTTAATTGAAATCATGGGATCTGATGAAGTCACCAAGTAAAATGGTATATTTTATATAAATATAATTACAGATATATTCCTTTAAATATTATTCATCAGGGGATGTGGTTTTCAGTCTCAAGCTGAACTACTGTTTGGTCTTCATTAAAGTGGGAAGCAGGACCACAAACTTTATATCTAAGGCTTGACTATCTTCCCAACAAATACCGCTTTCATAATGAGCACGCATAATAATTAAGAAAGAAACCCATTCATCCAAGTTGATAGCAAACATTTATCAGAGAAAGTATACACAAGAAAATATATTCCAGGCAATCCTTAGTGAAGGAGCTCTCCTGTGGGGAGTAAGGTAATTAGTTCAACCAAGAGAGACAGTAAGATCTCACTCAAAGGGAAATCCTCCAAAGTCTATAATGTAGAAAGCTGAAGACAGGGACATGATGGAGACTGCCAGCTCATTTTATGACAGCTTCTTCCCAGTTTTATTTTCCCATCAGCAATTAGAATTGACCAGGAGAAAGAGAGCTAGATAGACTGCATTTGAAGAATTGCATGGCAATTTCAACTATCCCATGGTAACCTTTGGCAAACACAAAATCTGTCTTTTAGACACCAATATTCCTCCAATGGTTTATATGACTGTGAATGACACCACAAAAATCCAAAAAAAATCAAAGTTGCAGGTGATCTAATTGCAACTGAACCATTATGGTTCTTCATCTATAAAATGAGGTGCTATACCAGATAGTCTTTGAAATCCCTTTCAGTACTATAGCAATGATTTTAGGATCTTATTAAGGTCAAATAGTTACATGTGTAAGAAGGCTGCTTCCTACTACAAGGATGACTTGTAAATAAGAAATCGCATAAAAATATCACCCCAGAAATGTATGCCTAGAAAAAGGGAGTGGGTGGGTCAATCATGAATCATAAGCAAAGAACAATGACAAGAACAACAAGAGATAGATAGATAGATAGACAGATAGATAGATAGATAGATAGATAGATGGATAGATGGACAGACAGACGGATGGATGGACAGACGGACAGACAGTCAGACAGTCAGACAGATAGATAGATAGATAATCTGAATGTCATACTGGTGCCCACTTCAACCTCATTCAACAAGCACTTGTTAAGTTCCTATTTTGTGCAAGGTATTGTGTGCTGGGTGCTATGGATAAAAAGACATAAACCAAACATCTCCCTCCTTCCTTTCTACATTCTATTGAGGAGATTCAACATGTGAGGGAAATCTCCCAGGACATTGGATAGGTCTTCTATGGAGGATTTATGGGAAGACATGAATATGAAGTTTATAAGTTGATAATGCATTGACAGGCTGCAATCTGCCATTGGAGGAATATCCACATCAAAGAGAATCATTGGAGTCCTAAAGCACTGGTACATACCTAAGTGCATATAAGAAAACTGAGATTAAAGAAAACATCTGACCTCAACCTATTTCTCCAGACTTGTTCCTCACTCTTCTTCTGCAGCGATCCTTTGTTCTCATCAAACTGTCACTAAGACACAACCAGGGAAATTCCCATATTTATATATTTTCTCACTCCATTTTTCCCACCTTGAAGGTCTTTCCTTCCTTCTTTCTCTCCTATTTGAATCCTTCTCAGCCTTCAGCGACTAACTAGGGTTCCACCTCCTCCATGAAGTCTTCTTTGACCATCCCCGATACACAGTACTCTTTCATTCTTTTTATTATTTGTTATTATTTTTTCAATATTCATGTCCTATTTCCCAAACTAAACAGAAAGTTCCTTGTGAGCAAAAGCCATAGCACAACCTCAATAAATATTTGTTGATTAATTGACAAAGAGAGTTGAGGATGACAAGCTTCTCGTCTGATTCCCAATTCTTAGCCTAAACACTTAGGACTCAATATTTTTCCTTCTGTCATATGTATCACATATCTCCTCCTGATAAAGATAGTCAGTGAGTGAAGCCAAGGAATCATTATAATTTTATATGTTGCACATCAAAAGTAGGGATTGTTTCATTCTTTACATCCCCAGAATCTATTACACAGTAACCGGCACATAGTAGGAGTTTTTTTAAAATGCTTGTTGATTGACTCATAGACTCACAGGACTCAAGAGTTGGAAGGGAATTTAGAGGATATTTCACTCAATTTCCTCATTTTAGCAATAAGCAAACTAAAACCTAGACAAGGGAAATAACTTGCACGAGGTCATAGTGAATTGGCAATGGATCCAAGATTAGAATTCAGGGCCCCTGACTTCTGCCTTGTCCAAGGCCCTTCCCTCTACTGCAAGCTGTCTCACATTTTTTTTTCAGTGCTATGAAGTTCAAATTCTATTTGGGGGAAAAAAAGCTACCTTGAATCTGCTTCAGATCTTATTCCCTATAAACTCTGAGTCATGAAAAATGTCTTCTTGGCCTCCTACGGCCATGTGAGAACAGCTCAGTCCCAGATTCATGAGAGCCTCTTGACCAAATAGAGTTTGATGAGAGGCAAGAAGACAAAGGAAGATAATTTGGTTTTTTTCTGTCATTTTGGAATTTTCAATAAAATGACTGAGACTTCAGCTCTCCTTGTTCCCTGCTCTTGGGTTGAGAATCAATCTTAAAAGCATACTCAGTGACAAGGACTTTTGTAAACAAATAATCCCTGGCCCAGAGGAGATAGCTAGGCCAGAGAAGTCACAGAGTGGGGGAAAGAAACTATAAAGTGTTACTGATTTAAGCCTCTAATTGACTTTAGTGGGTAGGCATAGCATTGTTAATAATAATAATAATAATGACAGCAATAGTCATAGAAAGATCATGGGATCTCAGTCAGAGGATTTTCTCTGCTAATTACTATCTGATTGAACCTGAGCAGGTGAGGTCCCTTCAGTGGGTCTCAGTTTTATTATTTGTAAAATGAGATGGTTGAACTAGACAGCCTCTGGGATCCCTTTCAAGTTATAAAATCCTATGGCTGCCCCTTATTACAATAATGACCGACATCCGGACATTTACATTGTCTTTTATTCATAACAACCTCAAGAGATCAGTAGCTTAGGCATTATTATCCATATTTCACAGATAAAGAAACTGAGGCACAGTTAACTGACAGGCCCAGGGGGTTACATACTGTTTGAAGTCTGACTATTTAGCCACCCTCATAAATAGTGTTTTTAATAACCAAGACATAGTTACTTTCTGGTTGGAGGGTAGAGGTGATACACTGACCTTCCCTCTTGTCTCAGCCCAAAGAATAGGTCTTAGGAAAGATTGGTCTGCAAAATTTCAGGTGGCCCAGATGGATAATGTACCTCTCTGCTTATGGTTAGGACAGGGCTCCCTTGATTTGACATAGATCCTTTCCTTGGAATGTAGTGGACACCTTCATTGACCTTCAAATCTGGTAGAGCTTGGAATGTAGATGATTCATTGATTGTTACCCTCAGGTTTTAGATTCATATTGGCCTAGGTTCTAGAATGATGGCATTTGGAAATACATTTCTTCTTTAATCTCTTTGGCTCATTGTACTCTCTACTTGGTGGATACCATTTGCACTCTTCTGAGAAATTTTGAGATTTTTTGAGTATTTCGCTTCTGTTCTGAACTTTGGGGACATAGAGAGTATCATCACTCTTTGCATTATTTGTGATCAGTACCAGATAGAAAGTTGTTTTTCTGGTTGGCAAAGGAGAAACCAGCAGTTTATTTTTCTCCTTTCTTTTTCTATCTCCCTACCAAAAGTTGGGAAGCTCGAATATTCCTGTGTCACAAGAAAGACCCAAATAAGCCCAGGAGAAGTACCAAATGCCATCTCCCTTTAAGAATTAATTCTGGCTCATTACACAAAGATTATTACTATTACTTATTTTTAATCCAAATGTATGTTTTTATCCATGTCGGGAACTCACCATGTGGCAACTCACCTGTAATTTATAGTCACAGAGAATCGTCTAGAGCACTAAGAGGTCAATTGATTTACTAGTGGTCACACAGCTAGTATATTCCAGAGCCAGGTCTTTAAGACTGGTCATCTTTTGAGACAGCATGATGAGTAACAGAATCAGGTAGACCTTAGTCTGAATCCTGGTAGAGACACTAGGTGTGTGACCCTTGAGCTGCTTTTCACTGTTGTTAAGATTTCAATTCCAATATAGAGTGCTTATCTTGCATGTATTTGTATTTATACTGAGCTAGAATTTCCACCTGGGCATTTCAGCTACTTCATAGTCTCTACCAAGTAGCTTTCTCTATCTCTTTTGAGCAAAATTTTATATACCATTTAGTAGGGTTTGGGCCACAAGGGACTCTATTGGCCAGTGCGGAGGAGGATAAAAAGACACTAACATCCAACTGATTCATGGTATGGTAGAATCGTTAACAACAGCTAGGAAAGACTAAATCTGAGACTGGAACCCAGATCTTTTGACTGTAAGACTTTTTCTGTTTTTACTATACTATACAATTTAAGTCTTGGCCAAGATAAAGATAAGGAGCCTAAGTGTTCATGGATGCCATGTGGACATTGACATGAACCAAGACCTCTTAGTTTGTATCTTGTTTGTTGTTGTTTTGCCAAGAGCTCATACCCTGGACCCCTGCTTTCCTGCTTGTAGCAGCCTGTGGTTTTCATAAACATTTCTGGAAGTCATGACTGGAAGAGTCACTAACTCTGGGAGTCATTATTTTGTTTGGCATTCTTCTCCACCGCACAAGTTGATTTGGCACTTATAGGTGATTTTTTCCAACTTGGGGCAACATGGTATTGCCATTATTTTAAACGCCACTATTGTTCAAGACTGAGAGCTTTGGGAGACTGCAGGCCCTACTGCTCAGCTTGGAGATCCCTGATAAATCTAAGCACCTAATATTTTCCCCACAACAACCCTTTAAAGTAGGTAGTACAAATGAGTAAGAAGAGCCCAGGGATGGGAATCAGATAACTTGGGTCTGTTCACCAGAATTATGTACATGACTTTAGGCAAGTCCTATCAAGTCTCTGTGCCTCAGTTTTACCATTTTCCTCTGAAAATCTTATAGAATTGTAATAAAAATCAGATAAGAGAAAAAGTAAATGATGGAAAATATTTTAGAAGCTAAACTTATGCTATAAATATGAGGTAATAGTTGTATAGTGAACAGAACTGACTTTTTTTTTACCATGATGAGACATCATAGAAACATCATATCACAGTTTTAGATCTTTGGATGTCATGCATCCAAACCATCTTGGAAGAACTTGGCAAGATGGTGGAGGAGAAGGAGGCAATACAATCCAGCTCCTCCTACAACTATTCCAGCAATGATCCAAGAAGAATGCCAGACTGAGAAGTGATTGAAAAATCAAAGGAGACACTAAAGTGGCACCTCTTTCCAAACAAAGATCACAAATTTGACCAATAGGCAAATGACCAGAATAGCAACAGTGGAATAAGATTAGGCTGGGATCACTTATCCAATGCTCAGGGCTAAAAGCTAGGCTAGCAGTGAGAAATGCCCAGAGCTAATTGAAGATTCAGCCCCAATAGCCTAAGGTCATCCAGAGAAGCTGAGAGCACAACCAGAACTCTGAGTTTGACCAGCAGAAAGGCTACATATAGAGCAGATTTTGGACTCAACCTTGGTTCGAGAACAATTTTAGCCAAGCAGCACCCTCAGAGTGGATCAGGGACTCAGTCCCAGGCGCAGAATAGGGCTAGACCAGTAGCAAGATTGCTCCAAATCTGCTTAGCCTTCCAGCTAGTTGACAAAGCTGATGCCCAATTACTATCTACTGGCATGCAACCTATGGGCAAGTCTGTAGCAAAGGTACCTAGACCCAAACTGGGCCACAGAGCTTGGAAAGCCTAAGAGGGCATTGATTGCACTGTGATTTTGCTTTGCTACATAAGGCTCCCTGAAATTTTGCAGTTCCTGGCTCAATCTGATCCTGTGATCCCTGAAGAACAGAGAGCTCCAAACAAGATAAGCCAAGACTATACAAGGCCACAACAGGACCATCAGAAATGTGAAGCACCTGGCCCTAATACAAAGTCTCATTCTGAGAAGTGAGACTGGAAGAATGAGTAAACAAAAATAAATAGATCAATAAATTATATAAAATAGATAGGTAGGTAGGTAGGTAGATAGACAGACAGGCAGACAGACAGACAGACAGACAGGTGGTTAAAGAGCTACTATGAAGCCAGTGACACCAAAGACATAAATCCAGAAAAGAATAACTCCAAAAGAACTAAAAGCAAAGACTCAAAGAAAAACATAGTTTACCCACAAGATCAATTAGAATTCCCAGAAGAAACTATTCAAGTTGTGATAACAGTATTATTAATGAAATGAAAGTGAAAGAAGAAAAAACTTGGAAAATAAATGACAGCTTTAGAGGAAAGACTTGGAAAGATAATTAACAATTTAGCACAAGAATTACAAAACCAAGTAAGAGACTCCTTGAAAATTAGAATGGACTAAATAGATGTTAATGACTCCATAAGACAATATTAAAATAAAATCAGAAGATGGAAAAATAAAAGGAAGTGTAAGGTATATCATATAAAAAAATAAATGACTTGGAAGGCTGATCAAGGAGAAACAATTTGAGAATCACTGGACTACCTGAAAACCGTGACCACATAAAAGAGCCTGCATACCATAGTTTAAGAAATCACAAAATAAAACTATCTAAGCATATTAAAACCAAAGTGCTAAATGAAAATTGAAAGAATTCAACTATTACCTCCTCAAAGAGACCCCAAAATGAAAACTCACAGGAGAAATAAAAACCTTGAGCTTCCAAATAAAAACAGTCAGGATCTCACAAGATTTACCACTATGAAGAAGCCAAGAGCATGAACTATGACATTCCAAAAGGCAAAAGAGAGAGGCTTACAATCAAGAAGAACTTACCTAGCAAAACAGCATAAATCTACAGGAGAAAAATGAACCTATAATGAAACAGTGGATTTCCGAGCATTCTTGATGAAAATACCAGAGATGGATAGAAACTTTGAAATACAAACATGAAAATAAAAAGAAACATAAAAGGTAAATTATGAGTAAGCAATCAAAAAGAACTTTGTAAGTATGAAATGCTTGCATTCTAACGGGGAAAGGAGGATGATACAATCATTCTCTAAGAATCACAAAATTAGGGGTCATAGAGGAAGTCAAATAAGATAGAAAGTCTGGGGATAATTTTTATCTTACTTTTATCATCTTTTTAAAAAGAAGGGAAAAGGAGGAGGAAAATGATACCTAAGAAAGAAATAGTGGGACTTATCTTACATAATCATGGGTACAAGCTGATGTCTTTGCAAATGATGAAGTACTTGGGGAAGCAGGTGTCACTTGCATTTCACTTTCATCTGAACTAATGAAAGGAGGGTAGAACACACGCAAAGTTTGGTGTAGAAGTACATTCAATTCAGTGGGAAGAGGGGAAAGGGGAAAATAAGAGGGAGGGTACATCTAGAGTGGTATTAATAAAAAAACAAACCTTAAATTCAGAGGGAGGGTCATAAAGAGGGGTGTAAAGGAGTAAGAAACTGTGAGTGATTGGGGCAAGGCAATGGAGTTGGAACTGTGTTAACTATAGAAAATCGATGCTGAGTACCCTCCTCTTATATACCCCTCTTCTTCCAAGTAAAGAAGAGGCACAGAGGAAAGAATGAAAAAGTAAAAGAGAATAGGGTGAAGAGTAACATGCAATTAATGATCATAACTGTGAATGTGAACAGGATAAACTTACCCACAAAATAGAAGAAGATAGCAGACTGGATTAAAAAACAGAATCCAAGAATATGTGGTTTATAAAAAACACATTTGAAACATAAAGATTCATAGCATTAAAATAAGGGCTTGGAGAAAAATTATTATGCTTCAAGTGAAGTTTTAAAAAAAAGGCAGGCATGAGAATCATGATCTCAGACAAGGCAACAGCAAAAATAGATTTGATTAAAAGAGCTAAATAGGTAAAAGTACATTATGCTAAAAGGCACCATAGGAATGAATTAATCTAAATACATAACATAGATGCACTGATTGTCATAGCATCTAAATGCTTAAAGGCATAGCTAAACAAGGTACAGGGAGAAATAAATAGGAAAACTGTAGTACCTCAAGTACCCTCTTTCAAAAACAGACAAATATATGAATGAAAGGAAGGAAGAATCTAAATTTTTTTTGAAAAGTTAGATATGATAGATCCCTGGTGATCCTATACACACACACACACACACACACACACATATATATTGGAATAGACAGGACACAGGAGTATATATGTTTTTCAGCTGTGAATGGCGCCTTTATAAAAATTGACCATGCATTAGGGCAAAAAATCCTTACAAATAATTATTAGAATTAATAAAGAATTATTAAGCATATCCTTTCATAAAAACAATGTAGAAAAATTGTATTTAATAAAGGTGTCTTGAAGAAAGGATTAAAAATTAGCTGTAGAATAAAAATCTTAAAAAATTGCTGGATCAACAACAACAAAAATGAAGATAACACGCAAAAAAGCCATCTACAAACAAGGTAAATACGGGATAAATTGGAGATAATCACAGTAGTAAGGGAGATGAGCAAAGAATTCTTGAAGAAGGTGGGATTTTAGCTGAGCTTTGAAGGAAATCAGGAAATGCAGATGAACAAGATGAGAATTCAAGACATGGAGGATAGCCAGTTAAAATGCATGAAATCAGGTAATAGAGTATCTTGTACTAGAAACAGCAAGGAGACCAGTGTCACTGGATTGCAGAATATGTGTAGGGGAATAAAGTGTAAATGATTGGAAAGGCAGGAAGAGGCTCAGTTATGAAGAATTTTAAATGGCGAACAGAGGATCCTATTTGATCCTGGAGGTAATAGGGAGCCACTGGAGTTTATTGAATGATAGGGAGGGAATAACATGGTCAGACATGCATTTTAGGCATATCAATTTGATAGCTACTTGAGTGGAGGATGGACTGGAGTTGGAAGAGACTTGAGGCAGTAAGACCAATCATCAGGCTATTGTAATAGTCCAGGTAAGAGGTGGTGAAGGCATGCACCAAGGTTGTGACAATGTCAGAGGAGAGAAGCAAGAGAACATAAGAGGAATTCAGGTTTGGTTTCAACATTAGGAAAACTACAAAAATCATTGAGCACATTAATAACAAGAACAACTCAAATTATAGGATATATCAAGAGGTACAAGAAAAGCTTTTGATAAAATAAAACTCATTCCCGTTAAAAAAAAACACTAGAAAACTTAAATTAGAAATATAAGAAGAAATTAACCCTTCCTCAACATGATAAATACTTTGTATCTAAAATCAAGAGCCTTATAATTATATATAATGGTGATAAGCTAGAGTGCTTTCTAATGTATAGACAAAGATAGAAATTATCACTTTTTATAGTCATGTACTTAGAAAACCCCAAAGAATCAACTAAAAAGAAATTTAAACAATTAGGAACTTCAGCAAAGCTATAGGCTGTAAAAATAAATACACATAAATCATCAGAATTTCTGTATAGCACTAACAAAACCCGGAATAAAAAATAGAAAGAGATATTCCTTTGAAATTAACTATAGAATATATAAAATATTTGGACATCTCCCCACAAAAGAACTATTTGATTATAATTACAAAGTACTCTTTAAGGAAATAAAGTAAGACCTAGATGTAATGGGGAAGGGGGAGGACTGCAGAAGAGTTGACACATGACCAGACCACATAAAATAGCAGAGGCCAGAGAATTGGTATTTGTGTGGAAATTCTGAGGTTGGGGGCAGCTTCTTTCCATTTGCTCTGTAACCAGAACTACTAGCAGCTTTAGAACATCCTGACTGAACAGTTTCTCTCCCACATTCAAGTCTAGAAGGAAAGATTTTCTTACATCATGTGAGGGATCAGGGAAAAAAGGCCTGAAGGTCACCTCTCCCCACCCTTAGGCCATTTGACCTAAAGAAACAGGCTTGGACTTTGATCTGCTATGGTTGTCCTTTTCAGTTTTAGGTGTAGGAAGGGAAGTGGCTGACCTGAGAACTCAAGCCATGAGGATCTTGGAGCCCAGGATTCCTGTCTAGATCTTGCAGCCAGACCAGAAGGGAAGCTGTGAGAACCCAAGGTCCCAAGATATTACTTTAGTGGGGCTTTAGATTTGAATTTGATAGAACTAATGCTATATAGGAACTGAGCTAAATGTGAGTGTAATCTCTCTCCCTTACCAAGAGAGTGAGGTGGTGAAGGAGGAATTATATTCCTGAGGTCCTATTTATTCTTACCATATCTTTGAAATAAATATTCTTTTGTAAAAGCTAATATATTAAATAGTTAAATGGATTCTAGTCCTGACCCCTTGAAACTGGGATGATACAATTGGTGTGGGCTCTCGCACAGAGCAAAAAAGAAAGACCCTCTCTTTCCAACCTTCTCAAGTTATTGGAGAGCCCTGGGGAGAAATGAGATGTAACATCCCTGCTCCTCAGATAGAAGAATGACATTATTACATGGGGGACATCATCTGGTTTAAAATTGGGCCCTTTAAATTTATAGGAACCCTGGAGAGATTTTCTGTCTGGGACGTGAAATTTCAGGTATTCTTGGTTGTGATATCTGATAAAACTTTTGGGGGGGAAGTTTATAATTGCACAGTCATTTTTTTCTAGTGTGTGTTCCCTCACAAGTCAGTTGCAATAATGTCAGTTTGAAAACCTGGCATTTGTTGATTCCTTGAGCATTCAAATACTGATACTTTCTGCATAAGTATTAATATAAAGGTGAATCTGAGGAATATGGAGTTTGCATCACTAGAATGCTCCTGCCTAATAAAAAATGTTCATTTTCTTTATGCATTTAAACAGACCTAGACTTCTTCCCTTATTGTGAGACCAATATGACCTAAAACTTCGAAAGGTAAGGTTTGCCTATGCCTAGAATCCAGAAGTAGCTAATTTTCTTTGCTATCTTTCTACCTGAGGCTATTGTCCCATTGGATGAGTTTGCAATTCCATTTAGATTACCCTCAAAGTAATAGGGACTGACTGGGGGGTATTTGGGGTACTTTTGCAATAAAGGCCCAGAGGAAATTTGCCCGGACCTCTAAGGGGATTGCCTATGGTATAGGGACTCCTGGCAAATTTTGGTATATGTGATGTAGAAAGGGACGTTTGGAAATATTGATCAGACTCCAGTTGGATGACCTTATGTACTAAGGAAATCATGGAAGAATTTCACACAGTAAAGTTTTTTATCTGAATGATGGCTAATCGACCTCAGGTCCTAAGTCCCATTAAGAGAGTCCAATGTGGTTTGGAAAGTTCAGTGTGTACCAGGTTTCTAGCCAAGAAAAGATGCCTGTTCTGTGTGTGTGTGTGTGTGTGTGTGTGTGTGTGTGTGTGTCCTTCACCTGCTAAATGTGAACGTCAGAGAGAGAATGACTGTGCTTTTTCTGGTAGATTTAAAGACACAGACATTTCTGACTAAATGGATAACAGGAAAAGGCTGCTCTGAACCACATGTTAAGCCAAATGTAGAATGTGCATAAGTATACCAGTTCTCCTGTCTGTCAGGAGCAGATCCAAAGTCTCCTCCATGTGAATGAGGCCATTTCAGCAGGTGTCAAGTCCCTATTACATAAATAATTGGATAAATATTTGTTGTTCATGGGTAGGCTGAGCCAATGTAATAAAAGTGGCAGTACTATCTAAATTACTTATTCGGCACCATTCAGGTCACGTGGATTAAGGGTGGGGAGAGGTGACCTTCAGGCCTTCTTTCCTCTGACCCCTCACATGATGTAAGAAAGTCTGTCCTTCTAGACTTGAATGTGGGAGAGAAACTGTTTGGTCAGGGTGTTCTAAAGCTACTAGTAGTTCTGGTTACAGGGCAAATGGAAAGAAGCTGCCCCCAAACTCAGTATAGCAGTACAAATTCATAGCAATCGAACTACCAAAAAATTTATTGTAGAGAACTAGAAAAAATAACAAAATTTGTGTGAAGGAAAAGAACTCTCAAAAAATAATGAAAAAAGTAGGAAAGAAGAGGGCCAAGCAGCATCAAATCTCAAACTACACTATGAAGAAATAATCATCAAAACAATTTGGTCCTGGTTAAAAAATAGAAAGGTCAATCAGTAGAACAGATATGCAACATACAGAAGCAAACAAACCTACTAATCAATATTTAACAAATTCAAAAAACCCAACTACTGGAATAAATACTCAGTATCTGACAAAAATTGCTTGGAAAACTGGGTAGCAGTCTAGCAGAAATTAGGCTTAGACTATCACCTCACACCAGATATCAAAATAAGCTCCAAATGGGTACATGACCTATATATAAAAATTACATAAATCAGGGAAACAAGGAAGAAATTACCTTTCAAAGCTATGGTTAGAAGAAGAGTTCAGAGCCAAAAAAAATGGTGTTGAGAAGATCACAGAAGATAAGACATTTTGATTACATAAAATTAAAAAGTTGTTGTACAAACAAGTCCAATACAGCTAAGATTAGAAAAGAAACAAATAGGGGAAAGGTCTTTGGAGAAATTTTCTCAGATAAAGGTCTCTTTTCTAAGATAAAGAACTCATTCAAAATAATAAAAATAGCCATTCTCCAATTGATAAATGATCAAAGGATATGAGAAGGGAATAAATCCGAACTATCTATAGCTATATGTCTACATTGAAAAATTTACCAGACTGTGCAAACCCTTTGATCCAACAACAGCATCACTAAGACTATCCCCAAAGAGATCAAAGAAAAAGGAAAAAAGAAGATTTGTACAAAAATATTTATGGTGGCTATTTTTATAGTGGCAATGAACTAGAAACCGAGGGGATTCCTCTAATTGGAAAAGTGTCAAGGCACCATGACTTGTACTGGACTTGGAGATGGGAAGAGCTGAGTTAAAATCCAGCTTCAGTTATTTATTTTTTGCATAACCCTGGGCAAGTCACTTAACCTCTATTTGCCTCAGTTTCCTCATATGTAAAATTGGGATAATAGTAGCACTTACTTCCCAGGGTTGTTGTGAGATTAGAATGTGATATTTGTAATTGCTTTGTAAATTCTAAAGCTCTATAGCTATTGTTGTTAATAGGCAAACAAATGATGGCTTGTAAATGGAATGGAATGCTGTTGTGCTATAAAAAATGAAGAAAGTGACAGTTTTAGGGAAAAAAACTGAACTTGACTTGTATGGACTGACGCCCAATGAACTGTGCCAGGAGAATAATTTGTATCATAACATCAACATTATATGAACAAATATTTCTGATAGTTTTTTTCAACATTTTTATTTAAAGTTGTGAGTTCCAAATTCTATCCTTCTCTCCCCTCCAGACAGTAAGCTATTTCATAGATAGATAGATAGATAGTTGTATATATGTTATACATGTGCAATGATGTAAGACATTTTCATTGTACAAGAATACTCAAATAAAAGAAAGTGAAAATAGCATGCTTCAGTCTGTATTCAAATAATATCAGTTCTTTCTCTGGAGGCAGATAGTATCTTTCATCATTCATGCTTTAGGATTGTCTTGGATCATTGTATTGCTGAGAATAGCTAAGTCATTCACAATTCTTCATTGAACAATATTGCTGTTATTGGGTACAATATTCTCCTACTTCTGTTCACTATGCATCAGTTCATGTAAGTCTTTCCTGGTTTTTCTGAAATCATCCTGCTTGTCATTTCTTATAGTACAGCAATATTCCATTATAAATATATACCACGGCTTGTTCGGCCGTTCCCCAATTGATGGGCATCCCTTCAATTTCCAATTCTTAGCCACCACAAAAAGAGCTGCTATAAATATTCTTGTACAAATAGGTCCTTTCTCCTATTTTTGGATTGCTTTGGGATACAGACCTAGCAATGGTATTGCTGGATCAAAGGATATACACAGTTTTAAAGCCCTTTGTGCATAGTTCCAAATTGCTCTCCAGAATGGTTGGATCAGTTCACAATTCTACCAACAGTACATTAGTGTACCAGCTTTCCCACATCACTTGCAACATCCAAAATCTTTTTTTTGTCATATTAGCCAATCTGATAGGTGTGAGGTGGTACCTCAGAGTTGTTTTAATTTGCATTTCTCTAACCAATAGTGATTTAGGGCATTTTTTCATATGACTAGATACAGCTTTGATTTCTTTGTCTGAAAATGACCTGCTCATATCCTTTAACCATTTGTCAATTGCATAATGACTTATATTTTTATAAATTTGGCTCAGTGCTCTATATATTTGAGAAATGAGGCCTTTATCAGAGATATTTGTTGCAAAAAAATTTCCCCAGTTTTCTGCTTTTCTTCTAATTTTGGTTGCATTGCTTTTTGTTTGTGCAAAAACTTTTAAATTTTATATAATGAATATTATTTAACATTTTGTAATGTTCTCTATATCTCCTTGGGTCCTAAATTCTTCCCTTATCTACAAATCTGATAGATAAACTATTCCATGTTCTCTTAAGTTGCTTATGGTATCACCCTTTATCTGTAAATCATGTTCCCATTTTGACCTTACCTTGGCATATGGTGTGAGAAGTCGGTTTATACCTAGTTTTTGCCATATTGTTTTCCAGTTTTCCCAGTAGGTTTGTCAAATAATGAGTTGTTCCAAAAGCTTGGATCTTTGGGTTTATCATATACTAGATTGCTTTGGTCATTTATTATAAGGCAATTGTACATAATCTATTCCACTGATCTACCACTCTGTTTCTTAGCCACTACTAGCTTGTTTCAATAATTACCACTTTGTAATACAGTTTGAGATCAGGTATGGCTAGACCTCCTTCTTTCATATTTTTTCCTCATGGATTCCCCTGATAGCCTTGAGATTTTGTTTTTGCAGATGAATTTTGTTATTATTTTTTCTAGTTCTAAAAAATAATTTTTGATAGTTTGATTGACATAGCACTGAATAAATAGATTAATTTAGGTAGAATTATCATTTTTATTATGTTTGGTTGGCCTACTCATGAGCAAATATTTTTCCAATCATCTAGATCTCACCTTATTTACATGAAAAGTGTTTTACATAGGTCTGTATCCCAATGAGATCATAAGAAAGGGGAAAGGATCCACATGCACAAAAATATTTATAGCAACTCTTTTTGTGGTGGCAAGGAATTGGAAATTGAGGGGATGCCCATCAATTGGGGAGTGGCTAAATGAGTTATGGTATATGAATATAATGGAATACTATTGTTCCATAAGAAATGATGAGCAGGTGGATTTCAGAAAAACTGGAAAGTCTTCCATGAACTGATCCTGAATGAAGTGAGCAAAACCAAGAGAATATTGTACACAGTAACAGCAACATTGTGCAATGATCAACTTTGGTAGACTTATCTCTTCTCAATAATACAATGATCTAAGAGAATTCCAAAGGATTCGTGATAGAATGTTATGAAGTTCAAGCAGCCAGTCAGCCTAGACCAGAGATGGGGAACCTGTGGACTCAAGGCCACATGTAGCCCTCTAAGTCCTCAAGTGAAGCCCTTTGACTGAATCCAAACTTCATAGAACAAATACCCCTAATTAAAGGATTTGTTCCATAAAACTTGGACTCAGTCAAAGGTCACACCCAAGGACCTAGAAGGCTATATGTAGCCTCGAGGCTGCAGGTTCTTCACCCTTGGATTACTTAATTTCCAATTAATTTTTAGTCTATCTTCCCAGGGCCCTTTGTTTCACAAAATTTTTATTGCAATAAGATTTGAGAAGGATGCATTTACTATTTCTGCTTTTCTGCATTTGGCTGTGAGGTTTTTATATTCTAATACACGGTAATTTTTTTTTGTAGGTGCCATGTACTGCTGAGAAAAAGGTATATTCCTTTCTATTCCCATTCAATTTTCTTCAGAGATCTATCATATCTATCTAACTTTTCCAGAACTTTATTTACCTTTTTAATTTCTTTCTGGTTTATTTTTTGGTTAGATTTATCTAGTTCTGAGAGGGGAAAGTTGAAGTCCCCCACTAGTATAGTTTTAGTTTCTATTTCCTCCTGTAACTCATTCAACTTTTCCTTCAAAAATTTAGATGCTATATCATTTGGTGTATATATGTTTACTATTGATATGACTTCAATCTGTACCCTTCAGCAAGATATAGTTTCCTTCCTTATCTCTTTTAATTCTTTTAGATCTATTTTTGTATTTGCTTTGTCTGAGATCATGATTGCTACACCTGCTTTCTTTGCTTTAGCTGAAGCATAATAAATTATTTCTCCAACCCCTTACCTTTACCCTCTGTGTATCTCTTTGCTTCGTATGTGTTTCTTGTAAACAACATAGTGTAGAATTCTGAATTGTAATCCATTCTGCTATCTGCTTCCATTTTATGGGTGAGTTCATCCCATTAACATTTATAGTTATGATAACTAACTATGTATTTCCCTTCATGCTATTTTTCCCTTGTTTATTCCCCCCCTCGTTCTTGCTCCCCACCCTTTCCCTCCTCACTAGTGTTTTACTTCTGATTTCTCCCTTCCTAATATACTCTCCCTTTTATCAGTCCTCCCTTTCCCTTCTATTATCCCCATCCCTTTTTACTTCCTCATAGGATAAGATAGATTTCTCCATCCAACTGAGTGTGTATGTTATTTCCTCTTTGAGTCAATTTTGATGAGAGTGAAGTTCAAACTTTGCCCACCATGCTCACCCTCCATTTCTCCCTTCATTATAATACCTTTTTCATGCCTCTATTATGTGGTATAATTTACCCCATTCAATCTCCCCCTTCCTTCTTCCAGTGCAATTTTCTATCTTACCCCTTTATTTTGTGGTTGTTAGGTTATTGTTTTTTTGTATCATCCTATCAAAGTCACCTTATATCGTTACCCCCTGTCTATATATACTTCTTCTAATTGCTCTTATAGTAATAAAGTTCTTAAGCATTACAAATATAACCTCGCCATATAGAAATATAAACAGTTTAACTTTATTGAATTTCTTACATTTTCTTTCTTATTTCTTTTTTACATTTTTATGTTTCCCTCGAGTCTTCTATTTGGAGGTCAAATTTTTTATTTGGTTCTGGTCTTTTAATTGGGAATGTTTTAAAATCCTCTATTTCATTCAATATCTATTTTTCCCCCTGAAAAATTATATTCAGTTTTGCTGGGTAGGTGATTCTTGGTTGTAAGTCTAATTCCCTTGCCTTCCAGTATATCATATTCCAAGCTCTCCAGTTCTTTAATGTGGAAGCTGCCAAATTCTGTATAATCCTGACTGTAGCTTCACAATATTTAAATGGTTTCTTTTTTGGCTGCTTGCAATACTTTCTCCTTGCTCTGTGAGCTCTTGAATTTGCTTATGATGTTCTTGTGAGTTTTCGTTTTGGGATTCTTTTAGGCAGTGATCAGTGGATACTTTCAATTACTATTTTGCCCTCTGGTTCTAATATATCAGGGCAGTTTTCTTTGATAATTTCTTGAAAGATGCTGTTCAGGATCTTTTTTTTTATCATGGCCTTTAGGTAGTCCAATAATTATTATGTTATCTCTCTTAGATCTATTTTCTAGGTCAGTTGTTTTTTCAATGAGAAATTTTACATTTTCTTCTCTTTTTTTTTTACTTTTTTGATTTTGTCTTATCATATCATACTGTGTCATAGAGTCATTAGCTTCCACTTGCTCAATTCTAATTTTTAAAGAATTATTTTCTTCGGTGAGCTTTTGTATTTCCTTTTCCATTTGACCAATTATATTTTTTAGGGAGTTATTTTCCTCGGTAAATTTTGTATATCTTTTCCCACTCTACTGTCTCTTTTTTTCATGACTCTTGTACCTCTACTCTTATTTCTTTAAGAAAATGATACTAATAATCCTGATGATAATAGCAACCTTATATAGCATTTTAAATCTTGCAAATCAATTTAAAATACCTCATTTTATCCTTACAACAACCCTCAGGGGAAGGTGAAATTATTATCTCCATTTTATAGACTAGGGAAGTAAGGCAGACAGAGGTTAAATGACTTGCCCAGTGTAATACAGGTAGTAAGTGTCTGAGGCTGGATTTGAACTCAGCTCTTCCTGACTTCAGGTCTAGCATTCTATTTACTGGGTCAACTTCCTAATATCAGCATTTAACATGTGTTTCAAAATGTATTGATGACTGGGGAGATGGGACACCAGGGAAGAGGGAAAGGGTCTTTTGTCCCTTTTTCCAGCAGCATCTGTGGCATTCAGGGTCCTGGTTGTCTTTTGAGCAAACCAGCTTTCAGCTCCAGGGTGGAAAAGAGATCAAATCAATGTCCTAGCTGCCATCTAGAGTTCATCATGCTATCTTTTCTAATTAGATACACTGTATCAGACCTTGAAGCTATTTGGGGTGGGGAGGGGTATGGGGAGGTGTGTATCCTCCTTCTGTCTGGCTTATATCTGTGGGATCTCTTTTGGCAGGCCCAGCCCAGAGGTGAGTTTTCCAAAAATAGGGCTTAAGGAAAAGGGTAAAGGTATAAAAATTATAAACTTACAAAGAAGTTTAGAAATAACCAGTTACAGAGATCACATGATGCTTCCCCTCATCTGACTCCATAGTCAAAAAGAAGGCAAGGGAATAAGAGAGTATGGGAGGGTAGGGGAAAGGGAGGAAAGGGAGAGAGAGGACAGAGGGAGAGACAGAGACAGAGACAGAGAGAGGGGGTCTGTGAAAGTCCAACTTGATATGCATGTGTGTATATTTATAACTGGACCTATATATCTAATTAGCCATCTTTGATTTTTATAAGCATTTCCCTCAAAGAGGCAGCGTAGTACAGTAGAAAAAGACCCTGAATCTGGAGAAAGTTGGATTCGAAGCCCACCTCCACCTCCAACTAGCTGTGTAACCAGGGGCAAGTCACTTAACTTCTTTGAGACTCAGTTGCCTTTTCTGCAAAGTCATGATAATAAAGCCTGTAGTGTCCAGCTCTCATGAGATCAAGTGCATTTGCAAACCTTAGAGTACCATATGCATGCCAGCTATTCTATTATGGTCTCCAAAGAGTCATTATTTCCTTGTGCCTGAGACCCTCCGGTGGGGAAGCATTATCTCTCCAGAAAGCCTAGTCCACTTTTGAACAGCTCTGTTTATTATGATGTTTTAACTCGGGTCAAGAGGAAATCTGACCTTCTGTGATGTCTACTCACTACTTCTAGTTTTGCCCTTCAGGGCCTTGTTCAGCGGAACAGATCTAGTCCTTCTTACAAGTAACATCCCTTAAAGTATTTAAAGACAGCTCACCTATCCCCTAACTTTCCTTCTCTAGGCCTCTGAACACTCTCATTTCTTTCAGCTGATGCTTACATGGCATGAAGTCAGAGCCTTTCACTGTCTTGGTTTCCTTTTCATTTTGCTTAAATTTGTCAATGTCCTTACCAAAATATGGTGCTGTAAACCATATTCAGTTTGGGGATATGCTGGCAAATGTTTAATGAATGGTTCTGGGGGTGGGGGGTGATGTACCGGAAACACACTTTTAAGTTTAATCTGCATTATTAACACTTTCTTAGGTCTAGACAATCAACAGGACAATAAATCAAGCCAATTTGTAGCACTTGCCAATTTCCAATCAGCTCTGCTGAGCTGGCTCCAGCTGGCCCCAGGATACCCCTGCCAGTACCACAGATGGAGTCTGACCAGAGAAAAGGACAACAAACCTTCTGTTTTCTAGATGCACCTTTTCTTCATGCAGCCCAAGATAAGATGAGCTTTCTTTGGCTTCCTGGTCGCACTGCTGACATCTAAGTCCACTAAGACTTCTGGATCTTTTTCACAAAAACTGCTGTTTGATCACTCCCCTCCCGGACCTAGAATTTATAAAGTTAATCTTCTTGATCCCATTTTAGAATTTTACTTTTATCTCTCTAAAACTGCATCTTATTAAGTTCAGTTTATAGTTCTAGTCTAGCTTTTTGTGGTTCCTGATTCTATTATTCCAACAGACAGGCTCCCCTTCCTTGATTTGTATGATCTGCAAATTTGATAAGGTTACAATTATATATCAGTTGATAAAAATGCTCAGGATATTTTGATTACGTTAAATTGAAAAGTTTTTGTACAAACAAAGCCAATGCAACCAAGATTAGGAGGGAGGCAGAAAATTTGGAAAAAAATTTTTACAACCAGTATGTCTGATAAAGGCCTTATTTCTAAAATATACAGGGAACTGAGTCAAATTTATAACAATACAAGTCATTCCCCAATTGATAAATGGTCAAGGGATATAAAAAGGCAGTTTTCAGAAGAAGACATTTAATATATCTATAGTCATGAAAAAATGCTATGAATCTATTGATTAGAGAAACACATATCAAACAACTCTTAGGAACCACGTTTCTCCTGTCAGATTGGCTAAAATGACAAAACAAGAAAATTATAAATGCTGGAGAAGATGTGGGAAAATTGGAACACTTGCATTGTTGATGAAGTTGTGAACTGATCCAACCATTCTGGAGAACAATTTGGAACTATGCCCAATGGGCTATAAAAATGTGCATATCCTTTGACCCAGCAATACCACTCCTAGGACTGGATCCCAAAGAGATCATACAAGTGGGGAAAGGATCTGTATGTACAAAAATATTTATAGCAGCTCTTTCTTTGGTGGCAAAGAATTGGAAATTAAGGGGATGCCCATCAATTGGGGAATGGCTAAGCAAGTTGTGTTATATGAATGTAATGGAATATTATTCTGCTATAAGAAATGAGGAGCAGACAGACTTCATAATAACCTGGAAAGACTTAGATGATCTGATGCTGAGTGAGGGGAGAAGAACCAGAAGAACAATATACGTGATTACAGACACAAGGCATCTATGATGATTAACTTTGATAGACTTGGCTCTTGTCAGCAATACAAGGTTCTAAGACAGCTTCAAAAGACTCATGATGGAAAAGGTTATCCACATGCGAGAAAGAATTATAGCGTCTGAATGCAGACTGAAGCAAACTATTTGCTCTCTCTCCCTCTCTTTTTTTTTGGTTTTGTTTCTTCTTTCTCATAGTTCACTCCACTGGTTATAATTCTTCTTTACAACTTGACTATTGTCAAAATAAATTTAATGTGAAGGTATATGTAGAACCTATATCAGATTACATGCCATCTTAGACAAGGGAGAGGGGAGGAGAAGCAGGGGGAAAAATCTGTAACTCAAAAACTTGTAGAACTGAGAGTTGTAAACTAAAAATAAAAAATAAATTTTAAAAAAAGAGGAAAAAAATGCTCAGTAATCTTTTAAGGATAAGGTCAACCACACCCAAGGCTCAGGATGCCTGGAAACTGGTCCTTGAAGTCACATACTCTTGTTTAGTTCATTTCAGTCTTGATTAGATCAGGAAGAGAGAAGAGAGCTTTCCAAGTTCCTAATACCAAACCAAAACCAATACAAAAAGGCTCAGATAGCCTTTTAATTCTTACCCTTCACTTTTCTCCCTGGAAACATTGAGACGTCAATGGAAAGGAACTCGATCACTAACCAAACGTCAACCCAACTCAACCATGTGATATGTATATACCTCTGTGCATATCACATATATTCTCAACTAGGGGCAATCTACTCAAACAGCAGTCCTTGAAATGAACCCACACAAAGCCAACAACCTGCTGTGAAGTGCATTCATTGTTCCGTGAATCATCATACATACCTCAGTGAAGCTTTTGTGATATGGGAACTTAACTTAATAACAGACAATGCTTCATGGGTGCCTCGGCAGCAAGTTTGGAACAGCAAGCATTCCTGTAAAAATTAAATAAACGAATGATAACCTCCCTCTCCCTCCTTACAGTCAACATTAAAAAAAACTTATCCAACTTTATTAAGGATAATTGATATTAAATTCTAAAGCAGTTACTGCCCTGTGAAAAAAACAACATCTTTAAATCAATCAGCTGCTAAGGGGGCCAGGGATTTATGTGGGCCCACCCCACTTGTTATGCAGAATTTCCTGTTGGACAGAATTCATGGCATCCATATCAGCAATGATGGGGGTAATGTCAGCTGTCAGATATAACACAGAAATTACAGTGCTCTGGGCCAGCCTGACCAGACCAGGCATGTGGTGTGATTTCAGAAGAGCGGGGGATGTTGTTTCTCCCTTTCACCAACATTATCTTCACTAGCTCTCTGGTGCCTAAAATTCCAAGGTAGAAAAGTCATGTTTTTAACTTGGCTTTGGGAGACAGCAAGGTATTACAGAAAGAGTGGTGACTCTGGTGTTTGTGTTGGTAAACAAAATGGGCTCTTAGCACTCAGTTCAACCAAATGCCCTTGAAGAGTTTGGCCTTTGTTTCCTTGACTAGATTGAGAGTCCTTGGTGACCTCCTTGCCTCGGGGGGGGGGGGGGAGGGGGGCTAGTTTATACATGAGTTTGAGTGACATGTTTGGGATATCAGAGGCTTTTAGACCACGTGGGTTTAAGTTGCCTCTTTGTGATGATTTTAGGTCACATGGGTGAGTCGCATGTGTGACTCACCCTTGACCCTGAAAAAGATATAAAACCAGGGGTTGGCTTTCTATTTTTTGGAGCTCTTACCCACAGCTGTGGTGGCATGCGTGACTCTGGGCCAGCCCTTGTTATGAACTCCCGGGCTGAACCTAGATGTTGGTAACTATGAATTGTATTTGGTCTGTCTGTTTGATGTTTGTAATTTGTTTATATTTTGCTCTGAAGTTCAGGGTGCCGGCTTTTTCCCCTGAACTAAGTGAATGATGTCTGTATGCTGGATTAAAATAAACTTGTCAACCCCTTAACGTTGCTTTCCTTAGTAAAGCAGATCAAAAGAACCTGGGCTTTTGCAGCATGCTGGTAGTGTGCTTGTTGTTGGGTTTGTGTTGGTCTTTCACCTCCAAAACAGTTGTTAGCCAGATTGTTGAAACAGTGTTAGAAGACCTGGGTTCAAATCTCACCTTTAAAGACTACTACCTTGGTGACCCTGAGCAAGCCTCCCTTGGGTCTCAGTTTCCCCAGCTGTAATATAGAGAGGTTGGAGTAGATGGCCTCCGAAGCCCTTTCCAGTACTACATCTCTGATCCTCCATTAAAATGTAAACCTTCAGGACTATGGCCAAAAAAAGACGATGTCACTTGCTTCCCCTCACAGGGTGCATGCGAGAATTAAGTGAAAGAATGGGTGTAAAGTGCTTTGTCCTCATAAAGCCTATAATAATCAACCAGTAAATATTCATTAAATACCATTGTGCTAAGTGCCAGATGTCATCTAGAAGAGAAAAGAGTTTAAATACCTTCACAACATGGCTCTACTCCATGTTTCCAGACTTATTATACATTGTTCCCCTTCATATACTCTTTGGTCCTTGCCAGGCTGGTCTGCTTGCTGTTCCTCGCACATGATATGCCATTTCCAGTTTCTAGGCTTTTGTATAGGATGTCCACTATGCCCAGAATGCTCTCTCTCCTTGCCTCCATGGCTTAGAATCCCTACTTCAAATCAACTACCACCTCACGCAGTAAGACTTTAATAATCTCTAATAACACCTCCCTGCAAATTATCTATCTATCTATCTATCTATCTATCTATCTATCTATCTATCTCTATAGCTCTCTCTATATATATACACACACATACATATACATATATCTGCATGTAAATAAAATATAGTTATTTCTATATGTGTACATGCATATATAAATATGTGTATATTAGATTCTTGTATGTGCACATTTTGTCTCCATGACAGAAAGTAAGTTCTTTGAGGTCATTTTTGTCTATGTATTCTTAGTACTAAGTACAGCGGCACATTGAAACCATTTAAGAAATGCTTGGTGATCAATTGATTTAATTTCTAAGCAATTTATGAAGTTAGCTTTGAAAGAGATGAAGAACAGGAAAATACAAGGTCACTGAGAAGGAAGCTAAGGGAAAGGAAAGGTTGGGGAGCTTTGATGCTAGGGAGCAATGCAGGTGAACAAAGAGCTTCTTATGCTGTCTATAGTACACTAGAGTTGTCGATGGTTTGTGTTAAACTAGCAGCCCTAGCCCCATCCCCACCCCATCTCATTATTGTTATTCCAAATGAGTGAAATCAGAGATGTTAGAAGGAGGTAAATTCTATATTTGGACCTTGATTATTATCACCCACACAATAAATATTTATTTAAATGTCATGGCTACTGGAAAGGCTACGGCAATCTACTCTCCTGTGGCTCCCTTTACTACCCCCGTAACTTTCCAAACCAAAATATGTCATTCCCCAGGCTACCACTCTCCTATTGGCATAGTTTCCCTCTGTTAAAAGTAAGCTCTCTGAGAACAAGATTCTCTTCCCTTTTATATTTGTATTTCCAGTGCTTGGAACATATTAAGCTCTTAATAAATGCTTTGTCATCCATTTTTGAAACATTGCATCCATGGCATTTGTGTATCACCAAAAATATAAGATATCAAAGCAAGAAATCTTTCAGAATATTTGCCAAAAAAACCCCAACCAACAGAATTCAAATCTATATGATGGACAGATGATCATATTCACTTTCGCCTCCTGCAATAAAAATAAAATTGAATGAGAATTGTTTTTACTACCCTAAGTCAAGCTACCAAATTCACATTCGCATTAAATCTATAGGAACTTTATGTGAATTGGCCAGAATTACTGAGCTATTGCCTAAATTATCTGTTGCTTTTTTCTCTAAAGGATTTTTAATTCCTTTATAACTAGATAGAACATATTTGCCAAAGCCTATTATTCCTGGAACCAGTCAGCAAGCATTTATTAAGCATTTACTTTGTGTCAAGCACTGCACTAAGTTCTGGGGATACAAAGAAAGACAAAAACATAGTCTCTGCTCTTGAGAAGATCATAGTCTAAAAACTGGGAGAGAAAGCATGTAAAAAACTATATATATGCAAGATATATAATACAGTATAAATGGGAAGTAAACTCAAAAGGAAGGCAGAGGGAAGGGGCTCTGGGAGGTAAAGCTAGGGAGAGGCAGAAGGAAATATCTGAGCTGGGTCTTGAAGGAAGTCAGGAAAACCAGGAGTAACAGCAAGGAACCAGCATCAGTGGATTATAGAGTACATGGTGGAGCTTAAGGTGTAGGAAACTAGAAAGATAGGAAAGAGCCAATTTGTAAAGACCCTTAAAAGCCAAACAGAGGATTTTATATTTAATCTTGGAGGTAATAGGGAAACATTGGTATTTATTGACACAGTCAGACTTGCCCTTTAGGAAGATTACTTTGGCACTAGATGGATTAGAGTGGGGAAAGTCTTGAAGCAGTAAGAGCAACCAGAAGGTTATTGCAACTGTCTGCTGGTAATAAGGGCCTGGAGTCATGGTTGAAGCTACTTGAATGGAGAGAAATGGACATACATAAGCAACATTGTGAAGGAATAAGTGACAAGACTCAACAACAGATAGGATATGTGAGGTGAGTATGAAGTTGAGAATGACATCGAGGCTGCAAGCATGGCTGACTGGGAAGATGGCAGTAGTCTTAAGAGTAATGGGAACATTTGGAAGAGAGGGAAGTTAGAGAGTTCTCTTCTGGACATGTTGAGTTTCAAGATGTCCAATAGATAGTTGGTGATGAGAGAATGGAAATTAGGAGACAGGATGGGGCTAAATTAATGGATTTGAGAATCATCTGTTTAGAGATGACAATTGAACCTATATGGGCTGAAAAGACCAGAAGGTAAGATTAGTGTAGAGTCAATAACCTATGTGGGCCCACATCTCATCCTGCCAAGAACTAGTGATGTAACCTTGGTCAAATTATTTTACCACTCAATCTCAGTTTCCTCATCTGTAAAATGAATGGGTTAGACCAGCCAGTGTGTGTAATCCCTGTCCATTCTTACATTCTGATTCTCAAAAGAGTTGTAGATAGTTTCCGAGGCACTGATGTTATCCTTTTTTTTGTTTTATAATTTTTTTCGGGTCCAAGGACTCTATTATGGGTTTGAAGAATAATAATTTTCTGTTTCAACCCACCTCATGTTTGATACTCATCAAGATTCAGAGTCCAGCAGGCACTTAGCATATGGAAAATGGTACAAGCCTGGATTCTTCGCATAAAACATAATCAAAGAAATCTAAGTGTCATAAAGTTTTAAATTGTTCTTAGAAGAGGGATCATATTTGATTGGAAAGGATGCTGGAAGGCTTCATGGAGAAGGTGGCACTAAAGCTCGGCCTTGGAAAATAGATAGTACTTTGAGAGGTGAAGATATGAGGAGGGAATAAGTAGTACAAGAACATAGAGGCAGGAAATCATTGACATCTTTGGGGATCAGAAAGTCGTTCTGCTGGACTGGGGTGGAAGACTTTTATAAAGGACTGATAGATGATAAAGCAAGAATAGTGGAAGAAATAATTTTTAATTCTTGAGGAAATCCCTGCATTTCTCTCCTCTCTTCCTGTCTCCTATAATTTGATGCAAACTATGGGGAAGAGAGAGGGCAGACTGTGAAAGGGTCACTGTCTGCCTCAGGCTGTCTCCCCATAAGCTATTTTAAACAAGACCTTTTGGAATTTAGTCAAACAACTGGCTATTTTGAAAACAACTAGTTAACTCAATTCAATTTGCCAAGCATTGACTGGGTGCCCAGCCCTGTTATGTTTGTGTGGTACAGAAAAAAAAAGAAATAGATTTTAGGGTCAGAGGACATGGTTTGAATCCCACCTCTGCCCCTGAATTCCTGTTTGACCTTGGGCAAATTATTTAACCTTTCTAGGCCTCCATTTTCTCAATAATAAACTAAGAGGCTGGTCTAGATAGAGGATCAGTTTCTTTCCATCTCTAGATCTATGATCCTATTTTCAACCTGTTACTAACAACTACATGAATTCAGTTATTCACCGCTCCCCCTCCACCCCCAAAAATACAAAACAAAACAAACAAAAATCCCTGGCTTGTGTGTATAGACACAGGCAAAACAAACAAAAATCCCTGGCTTGTGTGTATAGACACAGGCAAAATATTTCTAAAATATTTTGAAAAGATTATTTTTGTTACCCAGTTCAATAAAAGCCCAAGTCCCAGATGTGGTCAGACAAGCTCTCTCCCTTTCAAACCCTGAGGTACTTTGTGGAAATGCAATCCCCCACTCCATCAAATCCACACCCAACAACTTTTTGCAAACATTTTTTCCCTCCTATAAACAGAGAATATCCTTTTGCATGTAGCTTATGAATTTCTGGAGACTGTTCTACCCCCCAGGAAACACTGAAGCTGAGAAAGCAGAGGATCTACTTTGTTCTTCAACTTGCCAAAAACTGTCCTACCAGGGCAAAACTATTCCATTCGATAACCCTGCTCTGTGCAATGCTCTGTGCTAGGTGCTATGAGAGATACATGGACGAATGACACCTGGTCCCTGTCCTCAGTGAGTTTATAATCTAGTAGGATAATGAAGACTTGTATACAAAAAACTATAATACAAATTAGAAATGGAGAAGAAAATCATAGGCCTATCAAAAGTGCTGTGAGAAATTCAAAAAGGGAAGAGACTACTTCCTGTTGGGGAAAGTTGAAGATAAGACTTTATGGAAGAGGTGGCTCCTGTGTTGGAACCTGAAGGAATGGAAGGCTCTTAAAAAGAGAAATAAGGGGAAAGTAGGAGGAAAGAACGTTCCAAGTATGAGAGACCCTGGGCAAAAGCATGGGCATATGAGAATGGGGAATCTCTAAGGGCTATCTATGTCTTAGAATTCCCCTGTTTTCATAAGAGATATTTTCAACAAGTTGTGGTATATATGCTTGTGATGGAATACTACTGTACCGTAAGAAATGACGAGCTTAATGATCTTAGAAAAACATAGATAATGAGAGCAAAATGAGAAGAACCAAGAGAATATTTTATACAGTAACAGCAATATTATTTTAAGAACAAGTTTGAGTGAATAAGTCATTTTGACTATTATAAATACCGAAATTAACTACAATGGACATATGAAGGAACATGCTATCTGTATCCAGAGAAAAAAAGCTGATAAATAGAAGGATATATAGAATAATTTTACATATATATATATACATATTTGTGTCTAATGGTAGCCATCTGTAAGACAGAGGCAGGAGGAGGAAGGAAAAAAAAGAAAAGAAATTGACACAATAACTTTATTATATATTTAAAAGGAATATCAAGATGTACATAATAGATATACAGTTTCATGTGCAATCATTTTTAAAAATTGTACTATTATATGGAAATGCTTGTTTTATTTCATAAATTAAAAATAAATAAAAATCTTTTCTAAAAGAGAAAGATATTCCTCCATGATATTTTAGGGTTCTCTAAATTTATTCCTTAAATCCAATTATAAATTGCATCTGGAATTGAGCCAAAACAGTTATCTAGCATCTCAAATGCTGCACCACCTCTAACCTATCTATACTATCTGCTCTACTTCTCCCATTTTTAAAAATACTTATAGTCTGTCATCCCACTTCCTTATCATCTAACCCCCATTCACTTCTTCTTTGTTTCTCACCTGTGATGTTCGGTCATGTCTGATTCTTTGTGACCCCATTTGGGGTTTCCTCAGCAAAGATACTGGAGTGGTTTGTCATTTCCTTCTCCAGCTCATTTTACAGATGAGAAAACTGAGACAGACAGAGTTAAGTGACTTGCCTAAGGTCAGATAGATGGTAAGTGTCTGAGGCAGGATTTGAATTTATGAAAAAGAGCCTCCATGGTACCACCTAGCTTCCCTGTAAGTGTTTAGTCACCAACAGCCCTAAGAATCTCCTCTTCCAGTTCCTAAACTATTTTTTCCTCTCTACTTCAATTCAAAATCTTATGACCCTATTGTCTTGTATAGGTAGCGAGTTCACCATCATTGAAATAGTCTAAACAGAAGCTGATAAGGTTATTTGTTAAGGATATTATAGAAGGGCTCCACCCATCAGGAAAGGATGGGACTAGATGACCTTTGATGTCTGTCAGCTCTGAGATTCTTGGAAAATAACAAGAATTCTTTGACTGGTGGTAGTCCTTGGCATCAGCGTAGGTTTTTCTCTTTGCATATGACTTTTCCAGCATGGATGTCAGAACTCTTGTGGTTAAGCTGAGTTCTTGAATGAGCATTATTCAGCAAAAGCAAATGATTCAGCATTGAAAACAAGTGCTTGATAAAAAAATTTTTTATAAGATTTATTACAACTCCTTTGAGGGTTTTTAAAAGCAACTCTTAGAGAGTACCTGGCATTCTAATGTGTTTATTTAAGCCATAATCCCCTAACCATTGACCAACATGATAAATAATGTATTTAATGTTTCTTTAAATATTATTTTATTTGGTTTAAACTCAAAGTAGCAACAACTTTAAAATTATTTTAAGAACACTGTCTCATTTTTATACACAATGGAAACATTAGGGAACAAATAGGAGAAATACATGTTTTGCAAAATGTCAGCTACTTGGGATGCATCGGTCAAACTGGTGGCTACAGAATAAATGTTGTGATGCCTTTTTGTTAAATTAAAGCCTGCTACTTTCATGGATGAGTGTACTTACTTTGAGTATTGCCTTATCTTGGAAAGAAAACAAATGGCCAGAAATATCACAGCAAGTGATACATAATAGCCTAGCCAAGGGGGAAATGATCATAGCCCCCAAAAATGCAGGGATGGCCACCAGAGGCCACATTCACACTGACAAAACTTTTCCAGAGGTTTTCATAAATTGTTCCAGAATTCAGCTGCATTTGAACTGTCCAGCTAAGGAATCAACTTTCCTTCTGACAACCCATGAGTAAATGAGAACTGAGTTTTATTTCCCGTTCCCCCCGGCCCCCATCCAACCCAACCCAATCCAAGCAACACTTGTTAAATACTTACAATGTGTAAAGTACTGTGCTGGACAGTGGGCACACAAAGAGAGAACAAAAAATAGCCCCAGTCTTCAAGACGCTTACATTCTACTTATAGCATATAGAGCTTCATTTGGAAGCTGAAACAAATTCAATCTAATTTCAATGTCATGGGGACAGATCCTATAGTCTGGTAGCATTACATCTTTAACAAACAGAAGGGGGCATCCTGTAACTTCCGTAATATTAATTAAGGTGGGACTTTTTTTTTTACTCTTTTCCCTTTTAGAATGCCAAAGTAATCAAGTGCCTTTGATTAAGTCTTGCTAGGTGGTAAGCCCCAGGCCCACATCCTTTTGCTGATTGAGTATGAAGCCTGTGGGTCCTAGGAAGGGTATACAAGCTCAGAGGTTAGCTTTTTGTTTGGGGATCTCACTCACTGGAAGAGTGTCCTGTGATTTGACTGGATGAGACTCTGGGCAGCTGTTGTTAAAAGCCCCGCACCCCCCCCAACCCCACTTGAAGATCCAGATGTTGGTACTTCCCTGGTAACTATGTGCTGAGATGTTGGACAGAAAGCTAGAAGCCTGTCTACTAGTTTGTGTTATTTGATCTGTTGATATTTTCTGTTTGTAATTTCTGTTTATATTTGCTGTGAAGTTCAAGGCGCTGGCTTTTCCCCTTGAACTAAGTAAATGATATATGTATATTTGATTAAAGTGAGATTATTAACCCCTTAAAATTGCTTTCCTTAGAAAAGCAGATCAAAGAATCAATACTAGCAGCCCTCCTGTGTGCTGGTGTTGTTGGTCTTTCACCCCCACAGCAGTGGCTAGCCACATTGTTGTTACAACTTCCTGGCCATTTCTAGACTATGCTGCCTTTATTCTTGATATTTTCCTCCACCTCTTCCCACAGGAACCATCTAGACTCTACCACTAGGTTCCATGGACTTTTATAGGTAACTCCCTCCCCCCCCCACCTTCTTTTGCTAAGAACCAGACCTTCGCATCATTTACTGGGAACCTGGTCACTATGTGTATACCCATACCCCTTTCCTAGTTTCCCTTTATGCATTGTCTTCTTCCTTTAGAATGTAAGCCTTGACGGCAGAGATTGTTTTGCTTGATTTTATTTGTATCTCCACACTTAGCTCAGTACCTAGCACATGATAAACCCATAATCAATATTTTTAATTCATTCACTCATTCATTCCCCCCCATTCCCTCAGAAGATGTGCCGAGCCCAAACTTCAACCACGATTTCCTTCTCCCTGTTATGGAATTCTCTCCCAATCTTCATGCAAAGAGTACCTACTACCTTATTTCCTATTTGGTTAAATATAACTTTGTTTGGCTTGAACCCAAAATAGCAACAACTTTTAAAATTATTTTAAGAGCACTGTCTCACTTTTGTATACAATGGAAACATTTGGAAACAAATAGGAAAAATATATATCTTACAAAATGTTAACTACTTGCAAATCATTGGTCAAACCAGTCTACTGGCCCCCTTCGCCTGGCCAGCACCGACTGATTGGTTATCACACCGCAATTGTCCAAAGTTATAACTCGCCATTTTGATTTGTAAACAGACAGACAGACAGATGGAGCTTTTCCTTTTAAGGTGGCTCAGACAATCTCCTTGCACAAAAACTCAGACTAATTTCTGATTCCTGCTAATGAAGAGCAGCTGCAGCAAGTATAATACAAAAGAACAACAACAAACCCACCCAAAACAACCTCCAACTTATTTCTAGAATGACAGAAAATTAAAGCTGGATTGGATCTTAGGGGTCATGTTGTCCAATTCCCGCGGTCTAATTCAGGAACTCTCTCTCTATGAGTATCCCTAACAGATGCTTCCATTTGAATAGGAGGGTGTGTGTGACAACTTGGAAATTCCTAACCCTTCAAAATTTAATTCAGTTCAGAATGAGCCTGGGCAAATCACTTAACCTCACAGAGTGCTAGGACAATATGTTGCAGAGAAGGTGCTGACCTGCATTAGTAGAGGAAGGTACCTCATGGGAGAGTTCCCTTGTTAATGAAATCTCAGGTCCAGTTTCTATCCCCTAAGTACTTGGCACAGAAGTATAAAGTTATTCTGAGAAGATTCCATCTGGGAGTAGAGGTTTACAGAAATATTCGGTTGCCTTATCTTCCCTTCCATTCAAACTGCTCCCAATTCATCACTCTGGGCTTTGCAATAGAACAGAGGAGTAAAGGCAGCAAAGAGGTTTACCAGCACTCTATAGAGTAGAATTGGTGAAGTGATGACTAATGGAGAGAATTATCAAGATCCCAATAGACACAAAGAGAATGATGGGTCCAGAGAAGGTTGAATAATTAACCAGAAGTAGTGCTTCGTCCCTGAATTTCTGCCAGAGAACTAACCACAGGTAGGTCATCAGAGTCCTCCCTCATTTTGGAGTTGTAAATATTTCCCATTTCAAGAGCTGTAGAACTTATCTAATTCATTGCAATACTTGTTACAAACGAATATTAATTCATTTCTACTCTACTATACCTATTCTTGTATATGGGCTTCCTAAGGGACAGTATGATATAGTCAACAGAGATCAGGCCTTGGTGTTGGGAAGATCTGAGTTCATCTGACTTCTGACACATACTAGCTATGTATCTCTCAGCATCAATATCCTCATCTATAAAATGGACATATTTGATACCCGTGGTGTCCACCTCACAGAGGCATTGTGAAAATCAAAGGAGATGATATAGATGAAGATCTTTGTAAACAAGACAAACCATCTTGTTATCATAACCACCCCCAAAATTCCTCATAAGAGATAAAACCATGATATTGAGCACTGGTGTCAAACTCAAAAATAAAGAGAGGCTACTAATCCATACATAAGGATCCCTGCAGGTATATATTGAGTTAGTTTTTAAATATAATATCTATGTGTTTTTCAGTTTGTATTTATTTTGTAAGGATTTTCCAATTACATTTTAATTTGGTTCTAGCAACACTTGGGGATGTTATAAGCCACATACAACCCATGGGCTACATGTTTGATACTTCTGATGAGGAAAGTTCTCTAACTTAGTTGTACATAGATGTGACCCCAGAGGACTAATTATGCTAAGCTTTTCTTTATTTTATCTCCTTTGTACTTTGGAATCCTGGAATTATAGAATTTCAGAGTTGAAAGTGATTTCATTTAACCCCCTCATTGTAGAGTGAAAGAAACTGAGGCCTGATTTCATTCTATTCAATTCAATAGGCATTTACCGAATATCTCCTAGGTGTTAGGTACTATGCACAGTGATTAAAAGAGAAAAGTAAAAGAATCTTTGCCTTTAAGGAGTTTACATTCTTGGGGGTGGGGGTGGGGAGAGGTAATATATACATCCAAAATAAAACACAAAACATATATAAAGTATTTAGCCTCTGACTTAGTCACAGAGATTTTAAATGGAGCTGTAATATAGTAGATTTCATATCCTTCACAGTATAGTAGTAATGGTAATGTTGATTTGCTTATTAATTCCTGAGGAAAATGTTGGAAGCAAAATGGAGAATAGGGTACTTGGGTGGTAGGACTGGTGATGAGTCCCTGGTGCTGCCTAATTGTTAAGGTAAGGATCAGAAGTCCTGAAGCTTGGCTTAGAAAGGGTATGTCACTTAGAAAAGGTCTATACATCTAGCTAGTGGTGGAGTTGGTACTAAAATCTAGGGGTCTATGAAGTGTTCAGGGAGGACTAGCATCTCTGCTGTGATCGCTTGCTGAGCCCTTTTCAGGGCTGCTCACCCACCTTTGGCTTCCACCTCTCACCCAACTCTCACCTGTGGCTCCAAAAAGCTGCAGCATGCTCAGTAGCCACACCCCAGTAAAACCTTCTTGGCAGACGAGCTAAACCAGGTTGAAGGTAACTGACAGGCTTCCAACCTGTCGGTGAGTTAGGGAGATGTCTGCCCCAAGCATGTGAAGACTTCCCCTGGTGGAATGGGTGAATAAGAACAATTTGTTCCAATGCCCAGAAAGGCAGCTGCAGGGGGTGCTGTGGAGTGCTTAGAGCTTGGTCAGACATCAAGATGCCAACGTCATTCGCTGCATCCTGGGGCATCCCACAGTCTTTTGTCTTGCCATTGAACTCTGATGACTCTGGAGTAGTGTAACTGACAGCTCTACAACTCTGCCTCACTTAAATCCGATTCGCTTGCCAGTCAAGACGTCATAAATGATGTCATTGGTCCTCTTGGAAAATGAAGGATGAACAACTCAAATCTAGGTCTTCTATTTTGTCTTAATTTTTTTCTACCTTACCACATTGCCTCAGTACACTCCTGTCCTTCACAGCCAAAGATAGTATTATTGGTCTGTAAAATATGCCCTTAGGGTTGCTTTTCCAATAGTGTTTCTATTGATACAAAAGTACTTTTTTGTCTCTTGATACAAAAGCCACATATTTATGAGATGATTGCCCTGGGATAAGGTAACTTTGATAAAAGAGAGGGAAGCTAACTTTCATCCAAATAGATTAAAACAAGGTGTTGGTATCATTTGCACCATGGTTTAACACAGTACACTAGAATGTAAAGAAATGGAATTAGGTACTGAATATGGCAGTCATTCCCTATGATCTCTATTATACCAACAGCCATGCCTCTGTTAACTAGTTTCAGAAACTTCCATTGATGGCCTATCAAATACTATGGGCTGTTGCCTTGAGGTAACCTCACTTCATCCCTCACTGGGTGCAATTGAATTAAGTCCTTCTTCAGAAACCTAGATTGTTCTAATCCAGGCTATCTACCCCCTAGGAAGAGAAACAGCATCATCCACACCTTCCCCTGCTAGCAGAATTGTGGCCCTTTACAGAGAAGCATAGGCTGAAAAGAAAGACTGCAGGAGCTTCCATTCAATCTCTCCCTTGCCTATTATCAACTGGCCAAACTTCCTATTCCTGGCAGGACTTAACTATGAGGCTGGCCAGTTGGCACCATAGCTGATATCCAGCAAGAGAAGAAATGCTTATCACCTAATGGGAGAAGAGGGATGGACACAGACTGAGGTCCTTCCTCTTCTTTGTCTTTTCCCTCATCTTCCTTGTCTCACACCCTCATAGCAAATGACTGGCTTTCAGGCCACCAAATGGAATGTGGGATCTCGTTTCACCTAACACCTCATGAATGCTGGATATAAGATATTTCCCATGCAATTTAGTTCAAAGAAAATGCTGGTCTCACTCCTCAACCGCTGGTTTGTACCACTTTTCCCACAAGAAACATACAGACACAGAAACACAGACACAGACACAGACACACACACAGACACACACAGACACACACACACACACACACACACACACACACACACACACACACACATCCTGCATTGTTTTTGTCTTTTCCAGACTGCCCAAAGATGGAGAAACTTTGTTTTCCTCTGGCTTTGCCTCTCTTCACCACAAAGAGGTACAGTCAATAATTCGCTGCCCTGGGAGAGAAAGCCTGTTATGGGGCTTCCCTCCCGGAGAGCCCTCTCCCTTTCAATACCTCCCCTCCAGCTGCTCCCGGTTCAAGCCATTGCCTGCCCCGACTAATAATGCCTTGTCACGCAGTGACAGAATTATACTCTCACACTGGTTTCACATGTCACAAATAATTGCTTTCATTGCTCATCATATTGAAGTTGTCAGGACTCTCTTACGCCTATAATTTGTGTGAGTTGATCATACTTTGGTAAATCAGCGGGTCATAACCTCTGCCCTTTCACCCCGGTGGCTGGCTGAGAACGACCTACAAATCTTATGACAGGGACAACAGAGAGTGTATGAACCGTTCAATTGCTTGTGTCTATCAACTGCCATTGGAAAATGCTAGTCGCTCTCGCCTTTTGCCGTCCCTTTAAATGGGTTTTACTGCCCGTGGAACACCTTCTGTCATTCCGTCTTAATTTCTTCACATCTGGTTGTTTGGGGTTTCTTTCTTTCTTTTTTATGGCTTTTGGGTATTTCTAATTTTTTTTTAAACCACAAAATATTCTGTGCCAAATCTTAGTGTTTTCCATGTGTTTTAAATAAAAAGCCCCCAGTGAATGAGATAAAAAAGATTCAGGTTCCCCAGCCCTGTCCTGCAGGGTCGAACTGTATTCACCTCTTGTTCTTTGCAATAGTTAAACTTTCCTGGCAGCTTTATGAGCTCCTTCTCTAACACTTTATTGAGTAACACATTCTCAAATAGTGTTCCTGAGTCTTTGTTTTCATTAAGGCACAATATGAACCATCAAGTGGCATTTGGTTGACTGTTTCATATTTTATGTGCACTGTCTTTGAGCAGAGCCTTGGGCAACCTTGGGTGGGAGAGGAGGTAACGGTGGGACAAGGATCTTTTATTACCCAGGGCCTTCAATAACTCAGCCACTTACTAAGCCAGGAGAGGAGAGAAGAGACCTCAGAGCCTCAGGCAAGATTAATACTCCACAGATCAGCTGGAGGGAGGTCAAGAATGAAGCGGTTTGGACTTGGCTCCATCACCAGCAAAGCTGTTGAGAGGAGTGTACCCTGAAGAAAATAATATCCCAGCTCAGAGAGGGAGTGGGCTTTGGCTACTTAAACCCCACCCTGGTTAAAGAAAGAGAAGATAGCCTTTCAAGGCAATAGGGGCTGGGGGATGAAGGGCGCTGGCTCCCATGATTTTCACCATCCATTTCAGCAAGCTCACATGCCAGTTGGCATCTGTCTTCTTAGGCTGTTGCCGTGGAGGATCAGTGGGTTTGTAATTCCAAATGCAAGAGGCAACAGCTGCCTTTCCAACGTTTGATGCCAGGGTGTGCCTCCGATGCTGCATGTTTGATTCAATATCGGTCACAAAAACAGACAACAAAACAGAAATCAGGTTAATTTGAGCTCTGTCTTATGGCTCTCCTCCCAGAGTGGGACGTGTGCTTTTAATTTCTAAAGGTGTGAACCCAAGGTTCCCTTCATAGCTCACAGAAAAACTCCAAGTTGGCACCTAAGAAACAAACACAAGGGCTGTTCCTCACCTTCCTTCTCTTTCTCCTTGGTTACCAGATACACAGCCATAGACTTGTTAACATTGCTGGCAGTACTAATGATGACATTCAGAGCTGCTGGACACTTCATCTTCAAAGTGTTTTGTGAATGGTAATTGGTTGGGTGGAGCAAGACAAGGAAAATTCAATGTCCAGACAGCACATTAAAATTCCAAAAGGCCCATAAGTTAGGGAGGGTCACACACCCACAGATGCAAGTTTGGGTGGTGAAAGGCATTGTGACCGTACTAAGGGCGGTTTTGCCATCTCTTTGCCAGTGTTCTTTAAAATAAAATGCCAGATCTTAGGAGCATGGAAGGAGGAAGGGAATAAGTATTTTTAAAGTGTTTATGGTGGCAGGAATTTTGCTAAGTGCTAGGGAAACAAATACAAGCAAAAAGTAAGACACAGTCCCTGCCCTCAAGGAGATTACTTTCTAACTGGGGAAGACAACATACAAAAAGGAGCTGGGGGAAAATGGGGGTGGGGTTGAAGTACAGAAAGTCAGTTACAGGCCCAGGAGGAGAAAGATAGATCTAGAAGTGGAAGGGAGCTTAGAGGTCAGTTTTTGCAGATAAGAGAACTGAAACCCAAAGGAATGTGGAAGTGCATTGCCAAGGTGATATAAGAAGTAACAGATCTAGGTTTTGAGCCCAGGTCCTGTGAGACCAAAGTCAATGGTTTTTCTACTGTGCTCCACTTAAGGAGAGCACCTTGACGTTGCCTGACTCAAACACTCTTTAGAAGTCCATACTCAGACTCTGTATGGTAGGATTCCTCCCTATCCCAGCCCCATTCTGGGTCTTCCTTCCCACAGCTGGGGCCAGATATGAAAATGGCTGTCTTGGCCTAGTGGGAATGATAATGCATTGTCATGAAAAGACTCAAAACCTTGACCTGCCACCAACTAGGTGTGGTCCCTGGGTTTGTCACTTGAACTTCTTTGCACAACCTGCAGAAGGAGAGGGTTGAACCACAAGATCACAAGGTCCTTCTACTTCTAAAATTCTATTGTTCCATGTTTCTAAAAATACCAGGAAGCATGAAGAACAAGGCCATATTTCTAAGAATGTGTGAGCAGTGATGGTGCTAAATGGCATTCTCCTCCCTGGCTCCACATAAACCAACAGAAGACATCCTTAAAATCACTCAATCGGCAAGCATTTATTAAAGTGATTACTGTGGGCCATGGTCAGTGCAGATCTCCCCAGTTACTTTCTTCTCTCACCTGTGAATCCAAGGATCAGGGTACTGATGTTCACTCAGGCTGAATGGAAATATTAAGACAGCGAGCACTGAAAAACCCCATAAACAAGCCTTTGGAAATCTGTTTGTTCTACATGACACCAATGGTTCAATTCACCTTTTACCTGAGTCAATTCATTGTTTTGGCATTTTGTGTGGAGTATGATGGAGAAATCCGGAGGACAGCATCCTGATGAGAAATGAATAGATGTCTGGCTTGAGTGTTTCCTTGAATGAAAGTTCTGGGAAAAGCCAACCAATAAGAGAGAGGACAGCCAGGGGCAGAGAGTAAATTATGAATTTCAGGACTGAAATGATCTTCCAGGATGGAGAAGTTTTGGGGACAGAAGTCCTGAAGAGGGCAGCCAGGTGAGAAATGAAGAAATGACTGGCCTGGGCTAGCCTGATGAAAAAGTAGCAGAGTAGAGATAGCCAGTTCCTTATACTATTGTTTTAATGTATTGGCTTCCTGTCCTCTAACCTTCCTGGTCACTCTCTTCTAAACTCTCATCAGATTGTCAATGTCCTTAAAATTTAAAACCCAGAACAGAGCACAATACCCTGAATGCTGTCTTACTGGGATGTATTAGAACAGATGCATAACATTCATTCTATGCTTCTATTGATATAGCCTAAGATGGTGACAGGTTTTTTTGGCTGCTATGTCACACTTTTGACTCATGCTAAACTTAAATTCACCACATTTCCTAGGGTGCTTTGCTGCCGCCTCCCACATTAACTGTCCTCTAGCCAATCACATTTCCTGTATCCTATATTTTCACAGTTGATTTTTTTAATCCAAATGTAGAACCCTTAAATGCTATTATATCCAATTCTTCACATTTTTCCTAACTTATTGTGATTTGAGGGTTGGCTCTTGATTGTTTCATACAGAATATTCATATCCCTTCTGGACTTATGTTATCTGCAAATCTGATTAAGTTCACCATCTTTGCGTTCATCCAAGTCACTGCTAACCACAGACCTTCCTCCAGGTTAACAACACCCTCTGGGCATGGTTGAAATTTCTCTAGGCTTTAGGGGTTTTTTTGTTTTTTGGAGGGGGAAAGGCAAGGCAGTTGAGGTTAAGTGACTTGCTCAAGGTCACACAGCTAATAAGCGTGTCAAGTGTCTGAGGCCGCATTTGAACTCAGGTCCTCCTGACTCCAGGGCCAGTGCTCTATTCACTGTGCCACCTAGCTGCCCTGCTTTAGTCTTTCCATTTGGAAAATGGATCAAATGGGATAATATAGTAAAGTCCTTTATAATTGTAAAGTGCTGTATCCGTGTGAGACACTATTACTATCACCATCATCATCATCATCATCATTTTGGGGTCCTTGGAACAGCAAAGGAAACCATGTGACTCCAGGGAAGTTTTTTTGATGAGTCGGGTTCATATATATAGAGAATCAAAGAGCTCTAAATTCCATCTATCAGTTCTCTCCTTCTAGGAAATACAACCAATCCCCTGGTAGAAAAAAGACTCTGACATTGAGTGACTGTATGTAAATTGTTTAATTTCCCCGAGTCTCAGTTTCCTCAGCTGCAAAATAAAAATAATTACAATGATTATAAATTTTAAAAGGTCATAAATATAATCCATTAGAGACAATGTTGCATGGTGAATAAAGTTCTGGGCTTAGAGTTGGGAAAACCTGGATTCAAATCTTACCTCCGACACCTACTTGGTAGGTGTCCTTGGGCAATTCACATAAAGTCCATGTTCCTAGGGCAACTCCATGGGATTTGGCTACTAAATCACAGACAAGTCACTGTCTATGGTGGTGGAAGGAGTTTCTACACTGGGAGTTCCCACAATTGAGACATTCTAAATCCCTCACATATAAACTACCTAACAAGCTTTGGGGGAAAGTGTTTTGAAAACTTTATTTCATTCTGAAAAATGAGAACTGTCATTATCATCCTTCCTCTTGCCTCCAAAAATGTGATGGATCAGCCCTTTCCCACACTCCTCTGCCATGGAATTTATACTTTTCTCATTGGAAGCACTGCCTCAGTCTAATTATTGAGTAACCCAGTGACTGATTCATTACAACAATTAAATGATATAATGTCATTCTTTGTCTATCTCTGAAAGTGCTTCATATTGTCTGTCACAGGTGATCCTGGGAACAGAACAGTTTTGCAATAATAATATTAATAATAGGTAACATTTTCAAAGCACTTTACATATATCATCTTACCTAATCTCACTTTTTTTAGACTAGATATATGGGTGGCACAGTGGATAGAATGCCAGGTCTGGAGTCAGGAAGATTCATCTTCCTGAGTTCAAATCTGGCTTCAGACACTTAATAGTTGTATGACCCTGGGCAAGTCACCTAACCCTGTTTGCCTCAGTTTCCTCATCTGTAAAATGGGCTGGAGAAGGAAATGGCAAACCACTGCAGTACCTTTGCCGAGAAAACCCCAAATGGGGTCACAAAGAGTCAGACACGACTGAAAAATGACCAAATTACAGCAAATCCCTATTTTACCTAGGCTGGAAATGTACCAGCCACTCATAGAAGCTGTTCCACCACTACCTGGCCTGGGAGCTTTGTTCTGTTCCATTGGCAACCTGGGCTTGTTTGCCCCTCTGTAGACCACCCAAGGGTCCACTTCTCCTGGGTACTCACCACATCAGTGCTATAAGTGTGGAGGTACAATTGTCTTTAGACTATTACAACTCAGAATTTCTTAGTTCAAGCAATACACCAGCCTCAGCTGGCTCCATGGCAGGAATTCTAGGCTTGTACCACAACACCTGGCTTTGATCTCATCTGATTTCTACAACAGTCCTCTAAGGTAACCGCTGTTATTATCATTATATGTTATCACATATTTATAAATAATGAAATAGAGGCTGAGAGATGCTAATGATTTATCCAGAATCTTAGTAAATATCTAAGTTAGGAAATATCTAAGACAGGAATGGAACTCAGTCCCTCCTGACTCCAGATCCAGGATCCTATTCACTCTCCTACCTAGATGCTGTACGCAGTTGGGAGGATGGCATTTAACCATATATAAGGATCCCTACAAGATTATTACTTGCTTAGAAAACCACATGTGTTTAATAATAATAATGATGATGATGACAATGATAACTAATATTTATATAATTCTTACTATGTGACAGGGACTGTGCTAATTGCTTTAAAATTATCATCTCATTTGATCCTCACAACAACAACCACCTTGGGAGGTACATGCTATTATCACCCTCATTTTACAGATGTGGAAACTGAGGCAAACAGAGGCTAAGTGACTTGCCTAAGGTCACACAGCCTAGTAAGTTTCTGAGGCTGGATTTGAACTCAGGTCTTCCTGACTCCAAGCCTGGTGCTTTATCTCCTGTACCACTTGGCTGCCACTGTGTATGTATTTCTTTTTTTTGGTAATACATCGGCACACTAAAATCAAATAGGAGTTACATTTTAATCTGTTTGGGGCTACATTTCAGAGGGTTATAGGCCATAGCAAGCCAAAGTCCAGCTCCCAGCTCCCAAAGCTGGAAGCTAGAAAATGGGACTAACAATTTTAAAGTGGCCAAATTCAAATATGCATCTTCTTTTATTATTTATTTAATATTTTAGTTTTCAACATTGATTTCCACAAGATTTTGAGTTACACATTTTCTACCCTCCCCCCCTCCACTCCAAGATGGCATATATTCTGATTGCCCCATTCCCCAGTCAGCCCTCCCTTCTGTCACCCCACTCCCCCCACCCCCTTTCCCCTTACTTTCTTGTAAGGCAGGATGGATTTCTATGCCCCATTCCCTATATATCTTATTTCTCAGTTGCATGCAAAAACAACATTTTCTTTTGAGCATCTGATTTTAAAACTTTGAGTTCTAAATTCTCTCCCTTCTTCCCTTCCCACCCACAAGAAGGCAAGCAATTCAACATAGGCCACACATGGATCATTATGTAAAACACTTCCATAATACTCATGTTGTGAAAGGCTAACTATATTTCCCTCCATCCTATCCTGTCCCCATTTATCCAATTTTCTCCCTTGACCCTGGCCCTTTTCAAAAGAATTTGCTTTTGATTACCTCCTCCCCCATCTGCCCTCCCTTCTATCATCCCCCCTTTTTATCCCCTTCCCCCTACTTTCTTGTGGGGTAAGCTACCCAATTGAGTGTGTATGTTATTCCCTCCTCAAATCAAATCCAATGAGAGCAAGATTCACTCATTCCCCCTTACCTGCCCCCTCTTCCCTCCCAACAGAACTGCTTTTTCTTGTCACTTTTATGCGAGATAATTTAGCCCATTCTATCTCTCCCTTTCTCCCTCTCTCAATACATTCCTCTTTCGTCCCTTAATTCGATTTTTTTTAGATGTCATCCCTTCGTATTCAACTCACCCCATGCCCTCTGTCTATGTGTGTGTGTGTGTGTGTGTGTGTGTGTGTGTGTGTGTGTGTGTATATATATATATGTACGTATATATGTATGTATGTATATGTATATTCCCTTCAGCTACCCTAATACTGAGCTATCATGAATTACACACATCATCTTTCCATGTAGGAATGTAAACAAAACAGTTCAACTTTAGTAAGTCCCTTGTGACTTCTCTTTCCTGTTTACCTTTGCATGCTTCTCTTGATTCTTAGGTTTGAAAGTCAAATTTTCTATTCAGCTCTGGTCTTTTCACTGAGAAAGCTTAAAAGTCCTCTATTTTAATGAAAATCCATATTTTGACTTGGAGCATGATACTCAGTTTTGCTGGGTAGGTGATTCTTGGTTTTAATCATAGCTCCATTGAACTCTAGAATATCATATTCCAAGCCCTTTGATTCCTTAATGTAGAAGCTGCTAGATCTTGTATTATTCTGATTGTGTTTCCACACTACTCAAATTGTTTCTTTCTGGCTGCTTGCAGTATTTTTTCCTTGATCTGGGAGCTCTGGAATTTGGCAACAATATTCCTAGGAGTTTTCTTTTTGGGATCTTCTTCAGGAGGTGATTGGTGGATTCTTACAATTTCTATTTTACCCTCTGGCTCTAGAATATCAGGGCAGTTTTCCTTGATAATTTCTTGAAAGATGATATCTAGGCTCTTTTTTGATCATGGCTTTCAGATAGTCCAATAATTTTTAAATTATCTCTCCTGGATCTACTCTCCAGGTCAGTGGTTTTTCCAATGTGATATTTCACATTGTCTTCCACTTTTTCATTCCTTTGGTTCTGTTTTATAATATCTTGATTTCTAATAAAGTCACTAGCTTCCACTTGCTCCAATCTAACTTTTAAGGTAGTGTTTTCTTCAGTGATCTTTTGCACCTCCTTTTCCATCTGGCTAATTCTGCCTTTCAAGGCATTCTTCTCCTCATTGGCTTTTGGAGCTCTTTTGCCATTTGAGTTAGTCTATTTTTTAAGGTGTTATTTTCTTCAGTATTTTTGGGGTCTCCTTTAGCAAGTCATTGACTTGTTTTTCGTGGTTTTCTTGCATCACTCTCGTTTCTCTTCCTAATTTTTCCTTTACTTCTCTAACTTGCTTTTCCAAATCCTTTTTGAGCTCTTCCATGGCCTGAGAACAGTTCATGTTCTTCTTGGAGGCTTTTGTTGTAGGCTCTTTGACTTTGTTGACTTCCTCTGGCTGTATGTTTTGGTCTTCTTCATCACCAAGGAAAGATTCCAAAGTCTGAGTCTGAATCTGAGTCTGTTTGTTCCCAGCCAACTACTTGACCCTTGAGTTTTTTATGGGGATGTGACTGCTTGTAGAATAGAGAGTACTTTGTCCCAAGGTTGAGGGGCTGTGCTGTTGTTTTCAGAGCTATTTCTACACAGCAAGCTCTGCCACACCAGCACTCCTCCTCCCCCAAGAACTGCCAACCCAGACCAGACTCAGATCTTAAGCAGACTCTGCACTTCTGCTCTGATCTGCCACTTAATTCCTCCCACCAGGTGGGCCTAGGGCCGGAAGCAAATGCAGCTGTAGTTCTGTCCTCAGAGCTGCACCACTGCTGCCGCCCCCAGGGCAGTGCCCGAAATGCAAACTCCTTTTACTCTGTCCCCGCAGTTTTTCCCACTAACCTTCTCTGTTGTCATTGGTGTTTGTAGGTTGAGAAGTCTGGTAACTGCCACAGCTCACTGATTCAGGGTGCTAGGACCTGTTCCACCCAGATGCTGGTCTGGTTTGTCCTGGCACAGCCCACAATGGTTCTGCTCTCCCCTGCTCCCAGCTCCAGGCAATAGACCCTTCCCTGAGATCATCCAGGCTTTCCTGGGCTGGAGCCCTGCTTCCCTCTGTTATTTCATGGGTTCTGCAGCTCTAGAATTTGTTCAGAGCCCTTTTTATAGGTTTTTGGAGAGACCTTGTGGGGAGATCACACAAGTCCCTGCTTTCCAGCTGCCATCTTGGCTCTGCTCCCCAGGCTGTTTTTTTTTTTTTTGATGATGGCTTTCAGGTAGTCCAATAATTTTTAAATTTTCTCTCCTGGATCTATTCTCCAGGTCAATGGTTTTTCCAATGTGATATTTCACATTGTCTTCCATTTTTTCATTCCTTTAGTTCTGTTTTATAATATCTTGATTTCTCATAAAGTCACTAGCTTCCACTTGCTCCAATCTAACTTTTAAGGTAGTGTTTTCTTCAGTGATCTTTTGCACCTCCTTTTCCATTTGGCTAATTCTGCCTTTCAAGGCATTCTTCTCCTCATTGGCTTTTGGAGCTCTTTTGCCATTTGAGTTAGTCTATTTTAAGGTGTTATTTTCTTCAGTATTTTTGGGGTCTCCTTTAGCAAGTCATTGACTTGTTTTTCATGGTTTTCTTGCATCTCTCTCATTTCTCTTCCCAATTTTTCCTCTACTTCTCTTACTTGCTTTTCCCAATCCCTTTTGAGCTCTTCCATGGCCTCAGACCAATTCATACTTTTCTTGGAGGCTTTTGATGTAGACTCTTTGACTTTGTTGACTTCTTCTGGCTGTATGTTTTGGTCTTCTTTTCACCAAAAAAAATTCTAGAGTCTGAGTCTGAGTTTGAGGTTGAGTCCTTTTTTACTGCCTGGCCATGTTCTCAGCCAACTACTTGACCTTTGAGCTTTTTGTCAGAGTATGACTGCTTGTAGAGTAGAGAGTACTTTGTCCCAAGCTTTAGGGGCCACGCTGCTGTTTTCAGAGCTACTTCTACTCTACTGTCACTGCAAGCTCTGCCACACCAGCATTCCTCCTCCTGGAACTGCCAAGTAGGATCATGACCCAGATCCAAGCAAGGCAGAGCAAGCCGTGCACTCCCGCTTTGGTCTGCCACTTGATTCCTCCCACCATGTGCACCAGGGACTCCAGAAGCAGCTGATGCTGGAGCTCTGGAAGCAGCTGCAGGAGCTTCCTGCTGCTGCTGCCACCACTGCCGCACCACCTCCACCACCCCCAGGGCTGGGGCCAGACTGCTTTCTAACCCGATCTACCAGTTTTCCCACTAACCTGCTCCATGGTCTTTGGTATTTGTGGGTTGAAAAGTCTGGTAACTGCCACAGCTCAATGATTCATGGCCCTAAGGCCTGGTCTGGGCCAACTCCTGGTCTGGTCTGTCCTGGCACAGCCCATCCTGTGCTGCGCTCCTCCCCCAGCACCATGCGAGAGACCCTTCCCAGGGACCATCCAGGCCATCCCAGGCTGGAGACCTGATTCCCTCTGCTATTTCATGGGTTCCACAGCTCTAGAATTTGTTCAGAGCCATTTTTTACAGGTGTTTGGAGGGATTTGGGGGAGAGCTTAAGCAAGTCCCTGTTTTCCAGCTGCCATCTTGGCTCCGCCCCCCCCATAATGTCAAATACACATCTTATAGGGCTATTGTTCCAGACTTTTCTGAACCATGTCCCTTCTCAGACTTCAAAGCTTTGCACCACATCTTAATTAAGTCTTACAACATTCTTGTCACATTATATTATTGTCTCCAAGGGAGAACTATGTGATAATTAGGTAAAATAGCTGGTCCAAAGCCATATAGAATGTTAGGGACAGAGTTTGAAATAAAATACATTCTGACTTCCTGCTATTGGGTCCCTGATTAGTTCATGCAATAATCATTCAATTCAGTAAAATTCAAAGAGCATTTATTAAGCAAATACTCTATGCAAGACACTGTGTTAGCAACTAGAAACATAACAGGAGAGGAAAAAAAGGTCCTGTCCTTCCTCAAGGACATATTCCACTGGTACAATGTTTGGGTCATGTTGGTATAATGCGAAGCTATGAGGATCAATAGTGAAAAGACAAAAAGTTGACCTGTCACTTACCAAAGTACTTGGTCCTTGAAACATTAGATACCATCTCTCCCACCTGCCCCCAAATTAGAAATGATATCTACCTCTGTCCTTTTTAAACCAACATACCAATTTGTACCTTTCTCATTGTACTTCTACTCTCATAATATTGTATAATATCATCTATGTAGAGCATTTCTTTTAGCTAGGTGGTGCAGTGGATCGAGTACTGGCCTTTGAGTCAGGAGGATCTGAGTTCAAATGTGACCTCAAACATTAACTAGCAAGTTACTGGGCAAGTCACTTAACCCTGTTTGCTTCAGTTTCCTCATCTGTAAAATGAGCTGGAGAAGGAATTGGCAAACCATTCCAATATCTTTGCCAAGAAAATATCAAATGGGGTCATGGAGAGTCAGACATGACTGAAACAACTCAGCAAAAAGCAACAGAACAGTATTATCTTCTCTCCCCAACTAGACTACAAATTCTTCCAATTCAGGCATCTATCATGGTTTTTTTTTTACCTCCTTCAGTTCTTCACAACATCTGCCAAAGATTCCTGAACAAAACAAACATTTAGTAAATATCTGTTGACTGAATGACACTAAATTTTACTTTTCTATCTATGGGGTTCTGTAGATATGGCCAGTGGAAAAAGAATGGGGACCAGAGAGAGAATATTCTCTCACTCTTTTCCCTTTTTTTCAGTGAATCCTTACTTAAGAAAAGACAAAAAAGTGCTATCCTGTAATCTGGTTGGTAAGACTGGTGTGGCTAGCATGTTGGAGGAGAGAAAGAAAGGCAATCAGGAAGTAAAAACAATTCCATTGATAGCTGACATCACTTCAGCAGGTGAAGGATATAATGTTAGAGACAAGGCACATAAGCAAGCTTTTATAGCCCTATGCTAAGCATTGGAGACACAAAGGCAGGTTAAAAAAAATCCCTGCCCTCAGGGAGCTCATAGTCTAATGGGAGAGAAAATATGCAAGTAACTATATACAAACAAGATATAAACAGGATAAATTAGAGATAATTTCAGAGGAAAGGCAAGGAAGATTAAAGAGGATTTCAAAAGGCTTCTGGTAACAGGCAAGACTTCAGATTAGACTTGAATGAAGCCAGAGAAGCCAACAGGTAGAGATGAGGAGGAAGAAAATTCCAGGCATGAAGGAAAGCCAGTGAAGAAACCCAGAGTCAGGATATGGAATGTTGTATGCTCAAAGAATAGCAAGGAAGCCAGTACCACCAGATAGAAGGTATAAAAAGACTGGAAAGATAGGAAGGGGCCAGGTCATAAAGGCTTTAAAATTAAAAGATTTTATATTTGATATTAGAGGTAATAGAGAGGGTTTACTGGAGTGGAGGGGAGGAAGATAACATGATCAGACCCGAACTTCAAGATCCATTTTACATCTGAGTAGAGGAAGGATTGGAGTGAGGAGAGACTTGAGGAACTGACCAACCTGCAGGCTATTGCAATGGTTCAAGAGAGGTGATGAAGGTTTGCACAGGACAGTACTAGTTTCAGAAGATAGAAAGGGGTTTACAAGAAGGGTGTTACAAAGGTAGAAATGACAAGATTTGGCAACTGCTTGGATATAGGGAAGTGAGAGAGTGAGGGGTCAACTAAGATGATGGTGGTACCCTCAACAGTAATAGGGAAGGTGGGAACATGGAAGGATTGGGGGTGGGGAAGATAATGAGTTGAGTTTTGGAAATGTTGAGTTTAAAATGTCTATGAGACATCTAGTTCAAGTTATCCAATAGACAGTTGGAAATGTGAGACTGGAAGTCAAGGGAGAGGTTAGGACTCAATAAATAGATCTGAGAATCAATAATTAGGTCCATAGAACCTGATGAGATCACCAAGAGAAACAGTATAGAGAGAGAAGAGAAAAGGATGCAGGAGAGGGCCTCAATCCGTGAAGCCCTAGGGGTACCAATCAAACACATAATATCCTTAGAGAATAAAAAATCTCAGAAGAAGATAATTTTTATAGAAGCAAATACTTTTGAGGAAGAACAGGGTCAAAAGAGAAAATAGAATAAATGGAGGTGGGATAGGATGAAGGGAAATATAGTGTTTCACAACATGACCATTATGGAAGTGTTTTGCATGACTACACATGTAATGAATGTTAAAAATTGTTTTTACATGCAACTGGGAAATAAGACATACAGGCAAAGGGATATAGAAATCTATCTTGCCCTACAGGAAAAAAGAAGGGGAAGGGGATAAGAGAAGGGGGGAGTGATAGAAGGGAGGGCAGATTGGAGGAAGGGGTAATCACAATGCATGCTGTCTTGGGGTGGGAGGGAGTTAGGGAGAAAATTTGGAATTCAAAATCTTGTGGAAGTGAATGTGGAAAACCTAAAATAAATAATTTTTTTAAAAAAATTTTAAAAAGACAATTTTTATCTCTGTATCTCTACATTTGGAAAACCAGTATGAGACAGGATTGCATAATTATCTTGATAACTTTGAGACAGTGTTTGCAGTGGAAAGAGCCTAAGGCATGTAGTACAGAGTGCATAGGTTTGCATAGGTGATAACAGGATACAATGGGAATGAAACCAGAATTTCATATAAGCATGGGTTATCCCAGGTTGTATATGACTGGGCCTCTGGACCTTTTATAAAATAATGGGTAGCATCAACTCAATCAATCAATACTCGGTGTCTGGATTTTACATAATCTAAACACTAGTAATGTATTTAGGGGATCAGGAGCTTAAAAAATAGAAATGGGGGTCATCAAACTGAAATTTAAAATTTTTTAATAACATAAAAATTTAAAATTTTCAGCATCAAGCAAGGATTCAGAGGTTGGAGAAAGGTAAAAGCTGTGGAAAATCTCTATGCGGGGGGCAGGGAAGGGAGAGACCAATAGGGTATTAGGGAGCTCTGAGCCAATAGGTAAAAGTGGAGAGTTGTTTTCCTCCACTTAGAGAGGGAAGGCTGGAAACTTTAAAGGATCATCTCCTTTGTTCTTCAAGTCCCATGATTAATTAGGCATAAGACGTATTTCAAAATGTTTCTTCATTCGCTTGTAATTGTCCCCAGAGAGTGCTGAAATAACTTGGCTCAGAGTCTATAGATTAGTTTACAAATGATACTCGTATACTGTTTCTTTTTAATGTTTCCTTCCTCCCCTGTCTTCTCTTTCCTCATAATACACTGGTCAGAAAAAAAAAGGTATGGGATTTTAAGTGGTAAGCAAATCATATTATAAACAGCTTTGTTGGCTTATCAGTAACATTCTAGAAAAGAGTGAAAACAAGGGAATTCTGTCAAGGCGACAATATTCCTACACTCAGACTCAAATCAAGAGGCTAGTACTCTCCATAGTTCCATGTTACTAGAATATCTCATTTTATCCTCAGGACATCCCTGGGAAGAAGGTACTATTATTATCATCTCCATCTTACAGATGAAAATATGAGTTCCTTGAGATTAGAGGCTTTCAGCTTCTCTTTTTTTGTCTTTGTAGCCCCAATGCCTAGCACATAGTAGGTGCTAAATAAATGCTTGTTGATTGGCCTCTATCTTTCTCAGAGCAACCAAGAAACAACATACTGTGCTTCAAAGACCTACTCTCTCCCCATTTCATATTCCTTCTTGTAACATTCCACAAAAAAGGAGTTCTGACCAAAGAACAGATATATTCCTAACTTGATTCAATCTCCCAAATATAATTTTATTTTTGGCAACTATACAATATCTCCCTTGTTTGGGAGTACATTTGGGAAGAAACATGATACTCTGATCATTGGATCTCTAATATTCTATTCCAAAGACTGGATAAATTTACTCTTTTTCTAAAGTTGTTTTTGTTAGTTATTTTTGTTGGTTTTTATTTATGTTGGTTTGTTTTTAAGAATTATTTTTTAAGAATTATTTTACAGAATTATTTCCTCTGCTTTCTAATCCTTAGAAGATACTTTAGAAAAAGAATACTTAATCTGGAATCTAACTACCCTTTAGGAGGTCCATGTGTAGATTTCAAGGAGTTTGTGGACTTGGACTTTTTTAATATTTTGAGAGAGACAGAGATATGGAGACAGAGATAGAGAGAGAGACCAAGATGGAATCAGACAAAGAATCAGAATGAGACCGAGGAAAAAAGAGAAAGGAAGGAAGAGAGGGAGAGGAGAGGGAAAGAGGGAAGAGGAAAGGAAGGTAATGGAGAAGTGAGAAAGATCACCAAATACTTAGATCAAAAACACAGATATAAGGGACCACTTAAAAAGGAGGGAGTTAGATGCTTTTAGGTGGATGCCAAGAATAGTGGCATAGATCCATGGGGACCATCATGTGAACACTCATCCATTAAGGTTGCTGAAGTGAGTGGCAGTAGTCGGTGATTCCTTGCGAAGGGGTACTGGGGTGTCCATATGTTGATCTAACAAGAACAGGAGACAGGTCTTCTGTCTCCCAGGGCATATATCTAGGAGAACATACCAAAACTTGCTAAACCTAATGCCCCACTTTTGGTAATTCACATAGACTCACATGATATTGGCCAGATGGCATTTTGAAATAATTTCCAAGGATTACAAAGTCTTGGGCAAGAAACTGATCTCAGCGTCTGGCACACAGTAGTCACTTAATAAATTTGCGTTGCTTGGTTGATTGACAAAGCCAACATGGTTTCATCAAGACCAGATCATGCCAAAGTAACCTTATTTCCTTTTTTTATAAGGTTACTTGACTGGCTGGTCAAGGAGATGCTACAGGTATAATTTATATTTATCTCCCACATATCAACTGTGTGATATGGAAGTCCCATAAAACCTATTGTGAATCAAGGCTGCATTAAAAGAAGTATAACAGCCAGGACTAGGGAAGTCATAGTCTGCTTGTATTCTGCTCTGGTCAGACCCCATCTGGAATACTCTATTCAGTTCTGGGGGCCAAAATTTGGTAAGTTGGAAAATGTAAAGGGCTTCAAAAGTAAACATCTTGGTGACTGGTTGAAGGAATGGAGGAGATTTAGCCTGGGGAAGAGAAGACAGGGAATATATGACAGCTGTTTTCAAGTATTTGAAGGGTTGTCAATGTTGTGGTTTGTCCTTCATTCTCGAAGAGGATAAATGACATCAGGAAGGTGATGTCTTGACTTGCAAGTGAATTGGATTTAAGTGAGGCAAGACTGTGCAAAGTCACTAGCCTCATTTTCTCCTCCAGAGCCATCTGGGTCCAGTGACCAGATACAGATCAGGATGACTGGAGATGGCCCAGGATGCAGTGGGAGACCTTGGCCTTTTTAAGCTAAAGTCTTTCCCAGGCCTAGGTTTCTTTTTCTTAGCCCCAGAAGGCAGAACAAGGAGAATTGGGAGGAAGTTCCTGTGACATAGATTTAGGCTTGGTATAAATTTCATTAAATTCATATAAATTTCACTAAAATTTCATTGGTTTTTTTTTTAATTATTAGTTGAGGAAACCAGATCTTATCCATAGTGGAAATACACTTTTAGATTTCCAGCATTCATAATTATAAATTGGTTTGAGATCCAAGAGTTGAGGAATTGATGGAAATTTGGGGTTCCTGTGCTGGCTTTCCTCCTGTAATCCTAGTGATTGTTAAAGTTGAAAGTTCACCTACCTGACTCAGAAACAGAAAGCTCATTCTGGCCGCCCATTTTCTCTATTGGAGAAATGAACTCATATTTAAGAAGCTGATAAAAGTCCTGGAAAGAAACTAGGAGGAATATAACCATAGATTCAGAGGGGAAGGGACCTTAGGAGCCATCTAGTTCCCATCCTTGCCTGATGCATTAATTGGTATCCCCCATGGACTCTGATTACTGATAGGCTCCTTTAGTGGTTATTATAAATGCAAGACCATTTAGGTAACATACAGAGAATCTAATATGTTTCTCTGAGCATCCAGATGAACATAAACTTGCTTTTAAAAGAACTATACAAATATACATCTTTGATATATAGTTCTTTTATCATTAATAAAAAGAATTCCTACACATTACATGGAAATAAATCTTTTTAAAAAAAAACTTCCTTCAATGAACTAAAAAAAACAGTTTAATCTGTCAGGCAAGTAGGGGGCTCAGATAATTTTGAATTTAGTTAGTTCTATAAACATTCAAAGTCATGGTCATTTTGGTCTACAAATTAAATAACACCTATCAGATAAAATGTGGCTTTTTTTCAGAAGAGAAGGAAAAGAGACAATTAGGGAATATTTTCCACGTGAATAGATGATTGGCCTATAAAATCCTATAGCTTAATAATACCTAAAGTCCACTGAATTCATGGTAACATAAATCTAATAATCATAAAATAGATACGTACGTAATGCCTTTCAGCCCATAGAATCATAGAATATTTGAGAGGCAGCTTAGAAATCACCTAACCCAAAGGTAGGGAACCTGTAGCCTTGAGGCCACATGTGGCCCTCTAGGTCCTCAAGCAGTCTTTTGACTGAATGCAAAAAAGAGAAAAAAATTCATCCAAACTTCCAATCCCAAATTCAAACTTCGAAGTTTGGATTCAGTCAAAGGGCCACACTTGAGGACCTAGAGGGCTACATGTGGCCTCAAGGCCACAGCTTCCCCATCCCCAACCTTAGCCCAACCATTTCCTCATTTTTTTCTTTTTATACATGATAACACTGAGGCCTGCAGAGGTGGAATGACATGCCCTGAGGTTACACAGTGAGTCAGTGCACAGTCAGGACTAGAACCCATGTCTCTGGAGTCCTGCACTTTCCAATACCTCCCTCCTATCTTACCTCAGTTTTACTAGTCTGATGAAGCATGCCTATATCAAGGAAAGCCCATGAGAAAATCTAGCAGAGAAGACTTGCTCTTACAGTTTAGCATCCTCCTTATGTAAATGAGGATAACAAGGTTAGGAATTAAGGAGCTCTCTTCTACCAGGAAGGCAGTCTACAGTATTTATTTGGGTGATAAGGAAAGCAGAATAATGGAGAAGGTGGTCCTTCATTGCTAAAGAGACTATTCCTGGGAAGCTATGTAACTCAAAAGCTTTACAGACTGAATTAGGTGTAATCCTTATGGGATCACTAACAGCTCATAAATAACTTTTAATGAGATTTCCAGCAAGTAAAATAGCACATGGGGAAAAGGGTATCTTAAAATAAATAAATAAATAAAAGTTTAAACTCTAGATGGTTGTTTTCCAAATGTCTAACCCAAAGAAAAGGGGCTATTTCAATAAGAAAAGATTAGTCGTGAAAATATTTAATTAACTGATAGGGACAGGGAAAGCTTGCCTATGTCACCGAAAATACTTGACATTGACCACTAATCTATGGAAACTTATATAGCTAAATCTAAAGCATGTTCCAGAGTTAAGCAGAGAAATAAATCAAGGTTTGCAAATGTCATTTAAGTTTTCACCTGTCCCACGATTCAAAATTATTGGCTTCCCAATGAAAAGCATATGTTGTGTCCCTTGCCTGGGGAATAGTAATGAAGTGAGGCAGACACTCTCCAGTTCTACCCTACCATCTCTCCTCTCTTTATTTCCTATCGAGTAAAAATAATTACTGTATACTTGAGGGAGCATTTCTCTCAGTCTGCCGATAACGGCTGCCATGTTGGCTCTTCAGGCACGCCTCTTCTTCCTTGAGGGACCATGACTTGATTTATGAGAAAATAGTTGGCAAATTGCGGTGTCCATCTTGATGGATGACATCATTTGGGCTATTTTGCTGATCATGAATGACTAACTTCTTCTTTTTAGCACTGTTGCATTTGATCAATACCTATGATTCCGCCACAGCTGAATTTTTTTTAAAAAAGTGACAATTGTCTTTTCTGTTTAAGAACTAAAGAAGAGTTTGCCGAAGAGGAAAAAGCCAAATCCTTTTGCTTGTTTGGAACCCAATAGAACATAAATCTCAATTTCAGTAATGTAGCAATATGAAATCTCCCAAATTGAGTAGAGTCCAGACAGAACCAAAATGTCACAGAATTTGATCAATTTTCTTTACTCCAGGGTCTTTTGGTCTTTTGGAAGCCAGTTTAGCATTTCTTACTGAATACTCTAGGTAGAAATAACTTTGCAATTGAAGCTATTCTCATGGACAACTATACAGCTTTGTATTAAGAGATATGATCCAAAAGAAATAACATTTCTTTTGGATCATTTTGGTTTTTGTTTGTTTTAAAGAACCTGATCTATAATTTTAAAAAAACCCAACCATTAGGAATGAATTAAGTTGAGTTTTTTCTCTTTCTAAAACTGATTTCTTGTTCTCAGGAATGGCAGACTCATGCTCACAGCCACTAGTTCTCAGAGAGGCCTCTGACATAGGATCTCATGCCTAAGGGAAGCATTTCTCTCACATAGCTCAGTGAAAACTCAGCAACTGGCAAATTGTTTATGATATGAAAGTGGCACAGATCCAAGATGCAAAAAAAAAAATTAAAAAGGCAGCCTAAGAGAAGAAATGAATGGCTTTCACTGATCTGGGCCAAACATGAACCTATAGACTTCAATATACACTTGATAAAAATGTCTTTATAATGTCTACATGTCTTTGCAAGAAGGCTACAGATCTTCAGCTGCTATTATTTATTATTTCTAACGAATGTGGCTTGCCAAAGAACACGGAGGTCAGTGAGGCATTCTCTAAGGGTAGGGTGGAAAAAAGTTTCTGCTTTATAGCCTAGCGACGCAAAAATGTTTGCGCGGCACAGTCAAAAGCGGGATTTCTTGTTGGTTTGACTGTGTTTTCTCTCCTGGACATTATACTTAAACAATTGTCTCCTTCTGGCTGAGTGTTTCTTCAAATTTATTTATAGAAGATATTTCCTTCCCCACTTCTAATCTGTTTTTCATATTTTGGTGAAAGGGATCATACATAAAACTTTACAAGGTTTTACTTTTCTTTGCATTTCCTAAATGGAGACATCTGCTATGCTCATTAAGCAAGTGCTATCCATTCATACGTAGACTCTCCCATCTTTAATTCATGGTAAAGTGCTTCAGATTCATTTGAGCATTTCTCTGTCTTTCACTTGCAGACTTTTTTCATATCAATTTTTACCTGTCATTCTTCAGTCATTTTCATTATACTAACAATTTCTAATCCACCAGCTCTCCCCCCGCCCCATCTCCTTTCCAAATTGTAAAATACATACATAACTTTATTACTCTTTAAACTCTGCCAAAAGTGTGCTTTTATGATAGAAGGCATTTGTTCAGGCCCATCGAAGTTTAGCACTTAGCCATGAGAAGCAATGCACAGAAAGGAGTTTCTCATTAAGCATTTCAATGAGTCAATCGAAATACTATATTCCAGTTGAGAATGCTTCCAGTCCAGTCAAATTCAGGAACACTCTCGGATCAGAGTTTATAATCTCCTGCAAGTGATATAAACCAAAAGATTGGCTCCATTTTCGTGCTATCATCATTATATTTAATTATTTGGGGGGGGGCAGGGGAATATTTGGAAAGGACACATAGAAAAAGGGAGACAAAAGTTCTCTGTGCATTTAATGCCAATTTCAGAGTCTGGGCCCAAGAAGTCTCATCTGTAAACATATTATGATGTTTTTAATAATAATAAAAATTGCAATTTTATTTCATGCCTCTCTGGAAACAGTTTGGAAAGAGAAAAATGTATTTCATTACTGGATTCAGGCAGAGGTGGTCCCAGCATCCAGAGCTTTGGGGATTTTCATGCTTTCAATATGCTGTTTCTGCAAGGTTCCCCTCCCAAGTTCCTTGCTCATCAGAAAGTTGCTCAAAATAGAGGAATCCATTAAATTGGCAAGCTGATGGATGGGCTGCCCAGGTAACATAGATGATTGTGGGTAAAAAGATTGGGTGCAATGTGTTTTAATGACTCCTAACGAGTCAGCTGTGGGCACACCTAGTTGTGAAAGGTCTGCTTAAATTGAACCTCGTGTTTTCTTCAAACTCATTTTGGGTAATTTATGAGTCTGTTTCTGTATTCTCCAGCCTGCGTTTCCTGTTGTTTTCTGCCTCTCCGGGTTACTTCACTGCTCTGCTTGGTTTAGCAAATGAGTTGATTTGCTTTTAAAAGGTTTGTAAATAGTAGGATGTCTTATGTAAAAACTGCCTTTCACAAAATCAGAGGGAGTTTTGTGTTTCTGTTCCCCCTCCTCCTACTCCAGTATGGCACACTCTGAGGTTCTGTTCATGGGAACAATCATTTGGGAAGTAAATGATACAATTCTCTTTCAGCTTGGGACCTTAGCCAATTTACTGAATCCTCTATTAGTTCAGCTAGCTCTGGCCCAGGCTAGCTCACCTATTGATGGGGAAGCACTCACCTCCTAAGATAATGGCGATGATTTAGGAAGGGGCCATTCACTCTTCCAGATCAATAAGTCACTGGGTACTTTCCCAAAATAAATACACTAAACCAAACTCTAGTAGCTTAAAATGGATAACACAACTCCAGAGTCTTAACCAGGAATATTTGTACCTGGGGCAAGTACTATAAATCATGCCTGAGATGTGCATGTAAAGAGTTGTTCTACATTAGGGAATACTCAGGGGTTACTACATAGCTAGAGCCATTCAGGGTGGGGCATAGAGAGAGAGAGAGGAGCTCACCCCAGCCCACCACCCGGTAGCTTACTGGTTTGATAATTCTTGTTAACAAAAATGCCAATCTCTGCAGCTTCTTCGCTACTGAAGGACTACAAACATTGTCAGCACCATCAAAATTTGGCACTTTGGAGCAAAGCCCCTGTCATCCCTCCCTAGATATGACTCTGCCACCTCCTAGAGTCACACACTTTTCCTCAAATCACAAAATAACCGAGCAAACCCATGCAGGCCCCCACAGCGTATCCCCACAAGCTCACATTTTTATCTACAATTTTGCTCAGAAATATAATTCTTGGTCATGTAGTTTTGAGCATTTGCCAACCACCATGGCTGAGAAATTGAGATGATGACACAAGGAAACATAACTTAAGGCTCCCCTGACCTTTATTCCTTCCACTCAGCAGTGTAATGTTGAAGGAATAGAGGGCAGAGCTCCCATGAGTTCTTTGTCCTATTTCTGGCCATAACATAGAGAGACGACATCACCAAAGATGTCCAGGCCGATGCCTAGCGTGCCGGTGCAATGGGCAGTTTCTGGCAATATGGCCACTGTTACTCCTTCTCCATTCTACCTCTAATCTTTAAAAAAAGTACAAATATAGACTTCCAAACAGGATGCAGAAACTAGAAAAATGGACCAGGCCCACAAAATTCAGTTTGCTCAGGTCACCATTACTTTCTAATTCAACTTAGCTTTTAGTAAGTATTTCACAGGACAAAAGTATCTTCATCGCAAATATGAGGCTACCCAGATTGAGTTAGGTTTCACTGATTACATTATTTATATTCTAATAATTAGAATCTCAGAAAAATTCTCCTTTTTAGGATGTAATTTGTGTAGAGAAAAATAATCTAGATAATTTTAGAAAATTTTTTACAATCAGCTGGAAGGTATTTAATGTACTTTGTTTTACATAACTTTGCAGCCAGTTGAAAATATGATTCACACACAATCCATATCCCCCTGGAATTTTCACAGCATCTATTAAGAGAATTTTAAGTAGAAGATATATGAATATATTATATATTTATATGTGTGTTTCTATACATGTATATTTATACACACGTGTGTGTATTCAGAGCAGGATATTGGATGCATAGATGAAGTTAGAAAGTCAACAATTGGTTTTCCAGATAGTCAATGAAAGAAGCACCAAATGATTCAGTTAGGCATCCAGAGCCAACTTTATCTCCCATGCCACTTATAATTTAATCTGAACTTTATTTAACTTAATCATTTGGATGCAATAATAAATAAAAACAAATGTCTGTGAAAATTGTTGAATTTGTTGCTTTACCATTTTTAAAGTCTGGAATGGAATTTCATCTTTGTTCAATGGTTCAAAGGTGTGTGAAATTATACAATAGTCAAATACGCTATAAAGGGGGATAAAATAAGCTTTAAAAGAAGTTTTATTTCATGTGAGCTAGTCCATAGCCTCTTTCCCCTTAGCCAAGTAAAAGAAAATTTCTTAATTTATGAAAGAATTAAGTTATCTTACCTCCCCGCCCCCCCAATCTTTGATATACATTCTTCATTATAAACAACTCAGGAAAGCATGTACATCCATGGGGTGAAGAAGTTGTTTATGTTTTTGTTGGAGCACCACAAATATTTTATAAGTTTCTCCCAGAAGACACAAAGTTTGATACTCTCCAGAGTTTAGAGTGTGGGAGCAGAGCTTTTCTGCAATATAAATGTTTTGTTACTTTAGAACTACCTAATCTTTCCCAAGACTTTAATGGGGAGTCCAGCATTGCTTCCACATTCCAAAACTATATAGGAAGTAGGATCCTAACATTAAACCCTTCTGCCATCTTTCTAGTTATCCTTGTACTCTTAATTTGTAAGGGAAAAAATGGAAATGCAGTGGAAATAATTAGTTGGTTTTTCCTTTTTGGATAAAAGAGAGTACTGCTTCCTTTTCCAGATAAGGAGAACCACCACCCCCTTGACCCTGCCTCAATTATTTTAGCATCCAGGATATTCAAGGACAATCTAGATCTGCAAGACTATAGTCCAACTCCCTTATTTTTTATATGAAGCCCAGAGAGATTAAATGACCTGCCCAAAGTTCCACCAGAAATAGTAGGGATGGGCAAGATTTGAAAGCAGAGCCTCTGGCTCTACACCATAATACTTAGTTTTCATAGCAGCCAAGAGTGGTCAAAAGTGAATTAACCATAGGGAATTAGTCTGTACAATCCTTTTCGATAGTGTGTTGGGGTACAAAATCTTTTGAGACAGCCTATCAATCTAGGACTACCATTAGGAGTTAGTGGCTGCCTATGTGGTCTTACTTTGGGGGCCATGGGAAGGTCCCCCTGCCCAATAATATACCTCCCCAAACCTGTTCACAAATGGCTGAAATTCCACAATGAGAAAGTTATTCTCTGGTGCTCTATGATGGCTACCAGATTAAGCCATTCGTACCTTGGCATGAATTAAACTTATCAAATACTTTTTATTGAAGATGTTTTAAAAAAAATACAATCATAGACAGAGACCACAGAAATCCTCTAATCCAAGCTTCCACCTCAAATAGGAATTGCCTCTAAAGTATCCCCTAAAGTATCCCAGCTTTTCACCGAACACTATCTTTTACTACCTCAAAAGATGACCTGTTCCATTGCTGGTTTGATAAAATTGTTAAAAAGCTGCTGCTTGTACTTCTTTTTGGAAGCAAAGAATTGGAATAAATGGATGGATGGATGCTCATTGGTTGGAGAATGTCTAAACTAACTGCAGTACATGACCGAAATGCAATATTACTGAGCTCTAAGAAACGGGTAGGATGAATACTAGAAAGCATAGAAGACCTTGCATGAACTGATGCAGAGTGAAATAAGCAGAACCAAGAAAACAACACACATGATGACTACAGTGATGTAAATGGAGAGAGCAGCTGTAAAACAATGATAAGTGAATACTGAAAAATTACAAAGGATAAGCATGGCCTCCAAGATCAGCTATGGAAGGACACCACCTGCTACTTGTAATGGTGGGGAAACCTATGGGCATGGAATATTGAGGATGTTGCCATATTTTTTTCAATATGTTAATTGATTTTGCTGGTTGTCTTTTTTTCTTTTTCCTCTTTTTCTTTCAAAATGTTCTTTGTCACACAGGATGGCTCTCTAAGGGGGAGGAAAGTGAGGGATGCAGAAGAAAATGTAAACAATGTAAACACAAAAAAAATCAATAAAATTTATTCTTAAAAAAGAAAATTGTGTTTATATTGACTGATTTCTACCTCGTTTAAACTTTCACCTTTTGGCTTGGAGGCTCCAAGAATAAACTCTGCCTACTTTATAATTTGGCCTCAGACTGGCTGACCCAGGTTTTGCCCATTTGTCATGGAATTACAGCTCTTTTAACCAAGCTCCCCTTCCTACTCCCACCCACCCCCCAAGCATCACTCCTCTAGTGGAGAAAGTCAAAGTAAGTCTTAGAAATTCTTACAAACTTCTAATAAGAAAACAACCCCCCTTTACCAATGAGTATTCATTTCTCTAGAAAATGGATAGGGAACTATATTTCTCTTTGTTTTAACCTCATCCTTTTACTTAGAAAGTCCAACTAGCTCTGATTTGGAGCAGGGTGCCTCTTTTTATACCCAATATAGTTGAACAACATCCCCAGCCTTTGAGATGAAGAGTTGCTTCCGAATTAAATGGTTTTGATTATAAAATGAAGGCTTACAGTCATCAATTGGTCAGGGAAGAATTGGAGTCAATCCTTGCTGATTAGCAGGTTTAAAGATAACATGGACTATAAGAAGTTATTTCTGGGTCTACTCTGACTCCCCTATGCAATTACGCTTATTTGCACCTCTGCCCCTCTGTACTTAGCATTCTCATTTAATTATTTCAAGGCAGGATTTTATGGACTATTTACCCATGCTGATTTTTTTCTTGGTACTTCAGCTTCCAGATGCTTTCAGGGATGAAGTCTAGTCAAGATAACTTACCCAAGACAAACTACCTTCAGCAGATATTCTTTCAATTTGGAATCTGTGCAGTGGAAGGATGAATTTGGGGGATGCAGAAAATGATGACCCCAAAACATAGTTTGACTAAAAGCCCTTCCCTTTTGGAAAAGAATTGAGAAGCTATTCGTAATGTGCTCACATCCATTCAAAACAAAATATTTCTACATAGGAAGAGTGTATTAAGACTGGAAGAGTCAGCAAATGGAACAGACCATTTGATGCCATCCGAACAATAGACATTTGAGATATTAATTGGAAGAGTCCTCTTTTTCCTAAGACTAACATTGTCCGTGTTCTGAACACAGAGTGCTCCTAATTATCTGGCATTTGCGAATGAGTAATACTTAAGAGTTTAAGGAAAATTAGGCAAATGCACCTTGATCATAAACATATGTATACCATTTCATTTGACCATTTTAAAATGTGGTTTTTAACCAGCTGCCATTAATATTGAGCACACCATTCATCTGTTTCCCTCCTTGTTCTTGTAGTGTACATGGCAGGAATAAGAGAAACTCAGTCCTTCTGAATCTCTTTCCAGCTCAGGAAGAATTATTGAATATAAATTTGTATATTGCTATCTCATGAAACAAATGAAAGCTTAAATTAAATAAAAAGAAAATTAACAATCAGGATTAGGTAAAAAGTATTACATTTCCTCAGGGCTCAAGTTGCAAAGATATGTTTTTGTAAGAGAAAGAAAGGTCAGTTACCACTATTAAACTTGTATATTGTTTTATACTAAGCCCTTTCAATGGCCTCTCTGAGGGACTGTTGAGTTTGTATTACACTCTAATAAACTCCAGGTGTGTAGGACAAACTGAATAATCAGAACCTGATGGCCCAAACTAGTTAAAAATAATGTGGTACATTCCTACTTCTCTGCATTTAATTTATTGTTAATCATTGTTACTACTTACATTTATTGGGTAGTTTTTCTAGATTTATTAGGCACTACGTTTAACAGTGTTATCGCTTGTAACTGACTATCAGTGGAATCGAAAACATATTTTTGTAAAGACTCTTACCCTAATTAGTAAGTCGTTTCCCCTGTGAAACTAAACAGAACCCAAAATGTCCATGATTTTACCCCTCTTAAGTCAGAAGGAAAGTTCAGAGGAGGAACCTACTCTCACCAAGACCACCTGTTGCACCATAACAGAGGTAATGTCTTTCCCAAGATGCTGATGGAAGACAGTTGCAAAGTCAAGGAGTGTTCTTTTTCTTCGGACACAGAAGGGGCAGCTTCCTGGGGCTGAGTACAGGATAGGATTTCAGGGGTATTGGGGAAGGGTCGCTACCCCCAAATATCTTCCCCACCTACTCACTAATGTTGGAATGCTTTTTACCAGGGTCTGTATCCTTCCATTCATTTTCAATTTGTTTAGTCATTCATCCATTCAACAACAAACATTTATTTAGTGGTAAAAGTTAAATGTAGATGCCCCTGGGAGACAGAACACAGTGATCTGGATTTACATTAAGGATTAAGTGACTCCTTACTGAGAACAGGCATTAAATGGGAAGGGAAAGGGGAATAGGAAGCCACTAAGACGTGAAAACTTGATCTGGAGGGAACAGCAGCACAAAGGACCCCAGAGGGAATAGAAATGAGCTCCTTGGAACCCAGTCTAATGGGAGACAAGTGTTCTTATCTTCTGACTCTCTGTTGGACCTTGGTCAAATGTCTATGGCACTGATCCATGCATGACCCTGGCCAAGTCATTTAACCTCTTTGTTATTTTAGATTTGGGGGATGATAATCCCTGCTCCTCCCTTCGTGGGGATATTCCCAAGCATAAATGAAAAATTTTAAATATGAAATCACTTTGAGCCATTCATAAAAGTGGTAGTATATCTCATTATTTGTTGTTGTTCAGTCATTTCAGTCATGTCTGACTCTCTGTGACCCCATTTGGGGTTTTCTTGGCAAAGATACTGGAGTGATTTGCCATTTCCTTCTCCAGCTCATTTTACAGATGAGGAAACTGAGGCAAACAGGGTTAAGTGACTTGCCCAGGGTTACACAGCTATAAATATCTGAGGCCTGATTTGAACTCAAGCTTGTTCTTAAACACCAATAATACAATAAAGGCCCCTTAAGTGGTCTCTATTGAGACTACCAGCCAAACTGGTATTTAAAAACTGACATGTGGTGTCATGGTATTGTGGATAGATAGCTGGTTCTGAAGTCCAAAGATCTGAGTTCAGAGTTGTGCCTTAGGTACAAGCTGGCAATGTGACTATAGACAAGTCCCTTAGCCTCTCAGTGTCCTGGGCAGGTTTCTAAGGCTACCAATTTTAGAGAATTGACCATTTTTAACAACATTTCCTCTTTCCAATAAATCATAGGTCCAAACCCCTCATTCCCCAACCCCCTCATAAGTTTCTCTAACCAAGTATTTACTTTAAAAAGCAATAAATTAACATATTTTCATTGTTAGATGTCTCAAAGTGTTATGAGAGTGATAGTTAATGACTACTAAGATTAGCTTTGCTATGTTATCCTACATTTTTTTATCCAAATCATTTTGACTCACTCAATAAATCTACATAGAGATATTAAAGATAAAATATGACAGGAATAGGAGGTATTGGGCTGGAGTATTATGGGAATTGACCCATTAGTAGTTAGTCAGCAGGCTGAATTCTACATAGTTTATCAACAAGGCAGGAGTGGTAAAAAGGAGAGATAGTGCCAATCATGCATCTGCGCAAAAGGTAACTTTTATAATTCTTCTGATTACACAGGGCTCAAATCAAAGCCTTGAGAAGCCTCCCTTCCAACCTACAATACAACCTCCTCCCCCTCTCACCTCTTTTCCAATAAATTAATTCCAAGGAAACAATAGTTAAGAAATCGAATTGATTCTGTTAATTTTTAAAAAGGAGTCCTCCTGAATTTTTAAAAATCCATTTCAAACTTTTAAGATAAAAAAAGCAATTTTGTGTTTTCTCATTACGATCACATTTTCCAGAAATTTTGTTTCCTGAGGATGTTTTTTCTTGAATAAAAAAGGGGAGAAATATCTGGAGATGTATATGGCTATACAGGGAACTCACAAATGAGCTTAGAATTTTTAAAAAAAAATTCATTTTATATTGGTGCCTTTTGTCTTTACATTCTGTATGTTCCACTTGACCAAAGTGAACCCTTCCTTGTGAAAAAGAATTAATCCATCAAGCAAGAGCAGTTACCATGTGAAACTGCCTATGCCATTCTGTCCTAATAGCACCTCTAAAGGAAGAAACTGTGCTCCGTTATTTATTCATTGAGGGCATTTAAAAATATTCAGAGTCCTACTTTGCCTCAGTGATCTTTTCATCTACATCTTTTGAGTCATTGTGTACAAAGTCTCTTAGTTCCTTCACTTTACTCTTCATCATTTCATATAAATATGCCCCTGAATTTCATCTAAAGATAAGGAATAACTTCCTATAAATTGGAACTGATCAGATATTGAATCTTGGTAGGTAATGATTTCTCTGTCACTAGAGTGTATTGAAGCAAAAGGTAATTGGCCCCGGTCAGGTATGTTGCAGAAGAGTTTCCTATTATCAGGTAGAGTAGAAGTGATATTCCTTGAAGCAAAGTCCCTTTCACTCTACAAGTCTATGACTGATTCTAAGAATTCATGTTACTTTGAAAGCAGACTTTGTCCAGCCTAGAGGCAGAGGCTAAGGCTCTGCCTCTGTGGTCAGGCCTCTAACCCTTGACTTGAGTCTCCCCATTCTTTGAATTAGAGGCATTTCCCTTCATAAGAGGCTGGAAAACTTCTAGAAATGGGTGATTCCACCTATGGATGCGTATGTGGGAATTGTATCTATCCTTTACATATTACTCTGTACTTTCTCACTTACCCAACTGGACTATAAAGCCTTGAACAATGGGACTAGATCCTATTCATCTTTGGTCCATAGAGTCTGGTATAGGGCCTTAAATAAATAAAATAAATCTAGCATTCATATAGCATTTTATATATGTTAACTTATTTTATCTTCTCAATAACCCTGTGGGATAGGTGCTATTATCCCCCTTTTACAGATGAGGAAACTGAGGTAAGGGGGATAATTAGCATATCTCTGAGGCAGGATTTAAGTTGTATGCTTGGTCCACTGTAAAACCAAGCTGCACAAGGCAGACACTTAATAATTGCTGGTTCATTGTGATCTGGCCCAAACCCCAATCTGTCGCAGTGAATGGAGTACTGGATCTGGGACCACAAAGACTCAGGTCCAAATCTTGCCTCTTACACCTCCTAGCTATACGACTACGAGTAAGTCACTTAGCCCTTCTAAGCCTCTATTTCTTTATTTATAAAATAAGAATATTGAAAAAAAAAACCTGTCACTTTTATCTCAAACCTCACAGGTTTGTGGTAAGCACCCAAATGTACAAAGCTTTATAAAGTGCTTGCAAAACTTAAATCTCTATATAAATGTCAGCTGGTATCAACATCTCCATTTTTTCAGGGAACCAAAATGGAAGCTCTCTAATACTCCAATGGATCTGTTATCTCCCTGAAGTGGATATTTCCTCCAGCGATAAAGACTTCAGCCTCTACAAAACCCTATTCTGAGGTCTCATTGTGGCAAGTAAGAGACATTGAGTCCCCAAAGTCTATGCCAACAGAGTACAAGCTCTGGAAAGTTCTACCCTGCTGGAAAAGCTTCAAGTATAGTTCTGGCAACAGATTTTGCCTGCTCCTGGAAGACCAACCCAGCTAAGTAAATCATCAGGCCACTGACTACTTGGTGATGGATATATTTTGACCACAATAGCTCATGAAGCAAAATTAAAGCAAACAACAACCAAAAAGGGAATTACATAACAAATTTTAATTAAGACCAAAAAACACTTCTCTATTGAAATACTGGCCACAAGTCTAACACTGGCTGGTTGGCAGTCTTAAACATTCTGGGCATTCTCCTGTCTTGTACATAATAGGTGATGAATAAATATTTGTTGATTGGCTTTCTAGGAAGGAAGAACACAATCTCCTGGAGAAACATGCTCTAATCTAACAATTCCTTACCACTTTTTTGAAATTTCCTCCTGAGGTCATTTTGATTTTTTTTTTAATTCGCTTTATCTGCTGGAGAAAACAGCTCTAACCTAACAATTCCTTATCATCTCCTTGAAGTTTCCTTCTTAAGTCAGTTTAATTAAAAAGAAAACCAAACTATCATAAATACAAGCCTATGGTCTGCACCCAGTTTCCCAAGGAGTAGCAACACTTAGATATAGCCCTAATTGGTCCAAAAGTGCTTGAGACCAGGATTTCTTTTTAAAAAAAAATTGTTATTTTTTAAATTTTATTCCCCCCCCAATTACATGTTAAAACCAGGTTTTTTTTTAACATTTGTTTTTTTTTTTAAGTTTTTGAGTTCCAAATTCTTTCCTCCCTCCTTCTATTCTCTCCCGCTTCCTGGAGGCAGTAAGCAATTAGATATGTTATACATATGCAATCATGTAAAACATTTCCACATTAGAGACTAGGAATTCTTAACCTTTTTTGTATTATGGACTACTTTGGCAGTTTGGTGAAGCCTATGGAGCCCTTCTCAGAAGAATGAATTTAAGTCTAGAAAATGTAATGTATAGGATTACAAAGGAAACCAATGATGTTAAAATAAGAATAAAATATTACAAACACACAAGTAAAGACACCCCAGGTTAAAAAATCTCTGCTCTGTACTGTCATGATCTCTAACAGTCATCTGGAGAGATATAGCTAGACAAGCCATCATCAGAAAAAAAATGGACAGTGCATCTTCTCTGATGACAGCCTTATACTAAGGTCCAGGAAGAACAGTGAGTAAGAACTCTGTCAGAGTTCTTTCATCAAGTTTAGGAGAGGAAAGCAATCATCTTCTCTACAAGGCTCCAGTAAACCAAGTTGAGGAAAACTTTCTCTTCCAAACAGAGAGGACATAAGTTGCTTCAGACTCAGAGTCAAAGGGACCTTATGTTTCTCCAGAGTTGTTTGCACATGGTGTCCCCTATTAGACTGTGAGCTTCTTGAGAGAAGGGACTGGTTTTTTCCTTTCTTTGTATCCCCAGTGCTTACACAGTGCCTAGCACATAGTAGGTACTTAATAAATGCTTCTTGACATAACTTGACAAACTTGGTGAGGAATCCCGCTATGATGTCCTTGACTCATCCAGGCTCAGTTTGAGTGATGGGAAATCCAACATTTCCTGAGGCAGCTCATCATACTTTTGGACACCCCTAAGGATTCTATGATTGTGGAAAAAATACTTTGGTACATTTGACAGACAGCCAGATGCACCACTGGCAAATGTTTTAGCATTTTTCCCCCACCCCAAACCAAGAATTTCAAGTTATAATTTTATTGCTTCAATACACAGGATATCCCAAAAGTCTTAGTGAAGTTGTAAGGTTAACATAAAATTTTAAATATAAATGCTATAAACTGATGAAAAAAATTGAAAGTTTAATTTTAAACTTTTAAAATATTGATATAGCTCTTATTAAAATTCAGTATAACCACTGTCATGCTATAGATTGCCCTAGCAGATTTTCTAACAGTAAAAACTATGTTTACTACCTTTAACCAAGGGAACGTGAACAAAAATTTAAAACTAAAAGTATATTATTAAAAATTCATGGAATTAAATTTAAAAGAAGCTTTCAAATGATATTTTTATGTTTGTGTCATTTATACTTTTGTAGTTGCTAAGGCTTTAAATGGCACTAAAACTTTTGGAATAATTTGTGTCTATCTATATGGACAGCGTACAGACATACTTTGTTGAATTGTTTCTATTGTTTCCTGCTTTTTGTAACCCCATTTGGGTTTTATTTTGACAAAGATATTAGAGAGGTTTGCCATTTCCTTCTCCAACTCATTTTGCAGATGAGGAAACTGAGGCAAACAGGGTTGAAGTGACTTGCCCAGGGTCACACATCTACCGAGTATGTCTGAGATCATGAAGATGAGTTCCTGACTCCAGTCTCTGCACTCTATCCACTTTACCACCTAACTGCCCCCACACACACACACATGTACACATGTATATGTCATGGGATGCTAAATCTAGAGATGAAAGGGAACTTAGAAGTCATCTAGTGTGACCCCTTCATTTTCAGGTTAGGAAACTGCCTAAGGTCACATCAATAATTAAGCCAGGTCCTATAACTCCAAGGTTTTCCCCTCCACCATGCTAGCTCCCATTTATATAGGACAGAGCTCAATAAATGCTTGTGGAGTAACTTTTATTAATAGTACTGATAACATTCATTGTCAACCACTTGCTAGAGTTAGATGTTCATTCAGGGTTCATGGTTTTCAAAATGGAAATTCTCTGTATACACTTGATCATAATTTAGACTATCTGGGGTTACAAAGTCCAATAGTCTGTTCCAATGTTTTTTTGTTTGAGAGGAAAGGGAGGAACCTATGTCGAGTCCAACCCAAACTAAACTAAAAAGTATTTATTAACTGCATATTATATGCAAAGCACTGAACTAAATATGGTAGATACAAACAAAATTTTAAAACAGTCCTGGACCTCAAGGAGTTTACATTCTATCTGGAGGATCTACCATGTGAACAAGTAGGAATGTACAGGATAATTTGAGCAGGGAGGGTACTGACCATTAAGTAGGATCAGAAAAGGCTTCATGGTAGCAAATCATCTGAGTACTAAAGAAAGCTGGTGGTTTAAGAGGTGGAGAAGGGCAGGGCATTTGACATGGTCAGACTTGTGCAGAGGGAGAAAAATTAATATATTAGTGAAGTATGCTGTTGAATTGTTTTTAATCATTTCCAACTCTTTGTGAATCCATTCGGTTATTTTTTGGTTTTTTTTTTTTTTTTTTTTTGGCAAAGACATTAGAGTAGTTTGCCATTTCCTTCACCAGCTCATTTTACAGATGAGGAACTGAGGCAAACAGGGTTAGGTGACTCAGCCAGGGTCATTCAGCTAGTAATTGTTTGAGGCCAGATAATAATAGTGAGGATCTGTTGATGGTTGGGAAAGGCCTCAAGGTTATAGATCTCTGTTTTACTCTAATAGGGCTTAAGGCCTTAGGTCTGCAAGTCTTGAACCTGAAGTCTTCAGCTGAGAGTCAGGAGATCTAATATTTGTGGTTCCAAAGTCTGTAACTTGCTTCCTGTGTGACCTTGGGAAAATTGCCTTCCTTCTCTGAGCCTCTGTTTTCTTTTCTATTAAATGAGAGGATTGTACATTATCTCTTAAATCTCTTCCAGCACTAAGATACTATGAACTTCCACATGGACTGATATTAGTCAGTCAACAAGCATTTATTAAGCTCTTACTGTGTGCCAGGGACTATGCTAATTAATGAGGATACAAAAGAAAACAAAAACACAGTCCCTGCCCTCAAGAACTTCATGCTGTAACAGGCAGAAAAAATGCAAACAATTATGTAGGTACAAGATAGATAAGACGCAAATTAAAGGAAATCTCAGAGGAAAGAGACCCTGGCAGTGTTTGTGTGCTGGGGGCAGTGGAGGAGGGATTGGGAAAGGCCTCTGGAAGCAGGTGGGATTTGAGCTGAATCTTGAAATAAAGAAAAGAGAGAGAAGAAAAGACAAAGAGAAAGACAGAGATAAGAGAGAGGAGAGAGACATAGAAAAAAGAGGGCCATAGAAATAGAGGGAAGGAGGGAGAGAAGGGGAGAAAAAAACAGACAGATGGAGGGAGGGAGAGAGAGAAAGAAAGGGAGGGAAGGAGGGAGGACAGACAGAGACAGGGAGGAAGAGAGATAGAGAAAGAGAGGGAGAGAGGGAAGGAGAGACGGACAGAGATAGAAAGAAAGAAAAAAACGAAGGAAGGAAGGAAGAGAAAGAAAGGAAGAAAGAAAGAAAGGAAGAAAAAAGAAAGAAAGGAAGGAAGGAAGGAAGGAAGGAAGGAAGGAAGGAAGAAAGAAAGAAAGAAAGAAAGAAAGAAAGAAAGAAAGAAAGAAAGAAAGAAAGAAAGAAAGAAAGAAAGAGGAAGGAAGGAAGGAAGAAAGAAAGAAAGAAAGGAAGAATGAAAGAAAGAAAGAAAGAAAGAAAGAAAGAAAGAAAGAAGAAAGAAAGAAAGAAAGAAAGAAAGAAAGAAAGAAAGAAAGAAAGAAAGAAAGAAAGAAAGAAAGAAAGAAAGAAAGAAAGAAAGGAAGGAAGGAAGGAAGGAAGAGGGAGGGAGAGAGGAAAGTAAAAAAGAGAAATAGAGGAATAGAATAGTTGAAGTCTTCAGCCCTGTCTCTGACACATACTTTGTGACCATGAGCAAATCATCCAACCTCTCAGCATCACAGGAAGCTCCCTAACACTACATTACAGAGAAGTTGCTGATCTACACCTATGGAAGGAATTTCCACACTGTAACTTTCTTGTACCAATGAATTCAAAGCTCTCGACTCCATCCCACTCACCATATAAAAAATCCAAAATCATCAAACATAAAGTATTAAAAAGAAAAACAATGTAACCAAGATTCTTTCAGTTTGGAATATATTACCACTCTATTAGCATCAAACACTTGCAATGGTTCCATACTGCAGTAAAATCAAAATGTACTAGCTTGGCATTCAAGGCTCTCCACAAATAACTCCATCCTAATTTTCCAGATACGTCTCATATTTCTCTACATGAACCCTGCTGCAACCACACTTCCATTCCTCATTCATTCATTGTATTTTCTTGTTCATCCAAGCAAACATTTAATGATCACCTGCTATGGTCAAGGCCTAGTGCTGAGTGCTGTGAGAAATGTAAAAATGAAGACTGCTGTATAGTCAAGAAGGAGATAAAAGGAGAGGAGAGTAATTGGTCTCTGACCTGTTGATTCTCCCTTCCCTCCAGTTCATGTAATCTCAGAAAGCACAGAGCAGATAACAGAAGTAACAAGGTACTATTATATTAATAATATGCAAAGATGTGCTATGAGAGTTCCAGGAGGGCAGATCATTTCTAGCTAGGTCAGAAAAGATGTTATGTAAATGATGGAATTTAAGCTGGACCTTGAAGGATGGGTATAATTTCAACAGGCAAGAGATAGCAGGAGGCAAAAGATATGTTATGAACCAAGGTGCCAAAGTATAGGATCATGTTCAGGTAATGGAAAGTCTAATTCAGCTAAAACATGGGTTACTCAAAGGGAAGCAGTAAAGCCAGAAAATTA